>NC_049979.1:29878440-29883087 GCF_000003815.2 Branchiostoma floridae
TTAAAAAAAATGCATAATCCAAAGAACTTTCCATTGATGGTGTCTCTAGCGTAATTTTGGGTTTCGATGCAGCCGTAATTGTGCTGAGAGTTAGCGTGGGTTTCTAAATATTCCCCGAAAACAAGGAGCTTTTATCTAGGTCCTTGCCGAAAATAAATGATGTCGCATTTTTTCTGGTGACACAAAAACAAAACTCCCGCAAAGAAGAAGCCTGCAACATTTTCGGATCATAGCGATTATTTTCTGGGTAGAATGTTCGTGGATGCGCACGATGTGCGACTTCGGGGATGGGAGCACAACGTGGATCAAGGGGAAAATATGAGATTCGTGCAGCGTGGATCAAGGGGAAAATATGAGATTCGTGCAGCGTAAATTTTGTCCCGCTAAGGCCATGGAAATGTACCGTTGCTTACCTGCTTTGCAGTGCTTGGTGGAGCTGTGGAGCCGACAAAACACACCTCGTACGCGCGAGCCGACAAAACACCGAGCCGAATGCAGCTGGTGGAGCTGTGGAGCCGATGCGTTGATAGGTTTACCCCTGACGTATCAAGCTAGACTTCTGCCCAATCAAAAAGCTGCTCTGTGCGGACTGCCATTTTGTGACCTTTGCGTTGATAGGTTTAGCCCTGACGTCTGAGCAAGATAGTAAGAATGTCAGCCAATCAAAAAGATGGAAACATGGACTGCATGATACAACTTCCATTTCTCCTGACTTTTTTGTTATATGCAAATACCTGTAAGGATACTATATGTTCTCCCTTCGGGAAACATAATAACTAGAGCTCGGCGACCTCATACATCCATGAAATATTTAGAGCTTTTGTAAATTTCATGCAATTGACTAACAAATTAACATAATTTATGGTGTTGTTCATCATTGACTAACGTACACATGTCACAACATGTCAAAATCCCATAATCAATCGGATTTTTTATTTTTATATAAATTATGCAAAAATGTTTCTCATTTCCATATTTGGTTTCTGCTTATATACAACCTATCATGATTAACTATTAATACATCTATTGAAGTCCAGTTATTGCAAACAATATCATTATAAACTTTCCTCCTTTATTATGCAAATTAAGTATTCATTTGCATAACAAGTATATCATTATGGACATCTTTGCCCAAGCTACCCGCATGTCGAAAATGATGCAAATCCGTCTATCCCTTCTGCAGATATCATCTTTGGAATGTCTTGACAAAAATGCCCCTGCAGCTCCAAAATTAAATGTTAGGAGGCTGTAACCTAAACCACTTTGTCACGACACTGCAAGCTATCTACCACCTAAATGTCAAGACCATATCATGTCCAGGACAAGAGATACATAGAAAAACTGCTTTTATAGAATGTTCTCTTTAATTATATAAATGTACTTCTATTTTGCATAATTGATATGTTATTTAGTACAACATTGTCTAAGGTATCTACATACCAAAAATTGTGAAAATCTGTTGTTCATAAATCTTCTTGAAAATCTGTGAGCTAATGTGATATTCAACTTTCATCAGATATTAGCATCCTTAATTAGATATTCAGAGAGGCAGCGAATTTTTTGAAACTACGGAAAAAGCATTTCCTATGATCCTTCTGCTGTGAGGTATCCATATAAATCTATATTCGTCTGCCGTGAGGTGGGGCAACGAATACAAAGAAAATACGAAAGTGTTTTTCCGAGGATCCGCCTGCCACGTGGTGGGCGAGCGGATCCATAGAAAATTTTAAAATGCCTTTATGACCCAAAAAGAAACTCAAAACCAGATTAAGCATTGCAGATTCCCATATTCCAGTATGTGTTAACGGTCAGGGATTCTGGTATATCAGTAATAAAATAATAATAATGGTTTATTGGGTCCATTAAAAGTACAGATTCGCAGGACTCAGAAATTGGCCCTGAATTGCTCATGTACTAACATAGATAGTTGTAACATGGACAACATAACGAGGACAATTAAAATCGTTTACAGAAATCAAACGTATTAAAATATATACAGATTTATATACAGATTCGGTTGACCGGTAAAATCGACAGATAAGTTAAAAACGGCACAGTTCATGAGTTCAGTAGTCGGACGATGTGCGGAATGGTACTGTCCTTATACAGCTCCGTCCTGGCATTGATAGTGTTCAGTTTGTTGTGAGATCTGGTACACCGTCCACTGGTCTCACCTCGGGTTGGTGAGAGCCACTGTCGGAATGTTCTTGATTGCAACAAGGTGGAGGCGAACTTCTTAGTAAGCTGTTCCCGTCGTTGCTGGAGTGTGGGTAGTCCTAGTAGGTCACATGCTTCCGAGTACTTTGAGTAGCTTGTACCGAGGATAACTCGACAGGCGCGACGCTGAATGCTCTCTATCTGGGCTGTTTGGGTCGACGTAAGGCCAGGACTCCAGACGGGGCAGGCATACTCACACAGCGGACGCACGTATGTTATGTAGACAGTGACCAGGTCAGGTACGGGGAGTTTGAATCTTTTGAGATGGCGTAGGAGGAAGAGTCGTCTGCTACTCTGACTGATGATGTGGTTCACGTGGCCGTTCCATTTCAGGTCAGACTGGACTATCACCCCTAACAGCTTGGCAGCGGTGACTTGCTAAAGGGGGTGACCATCAATGTACAACGTTGGGAGGGGAGGGGGAACTTGTGCAAACCATACGTGCATAACTAGGTTACAAAAACACAGGTTCTTAAAATAGAAGAATTTTATTCAATCATTAATATTTTAATATTACAGTCACGGAAATTGCTGACACACAGGTTCCGTAACCGATGACTTTCTCCAAATCTTATAATTATGCTTTACATATTACTGACACGGCAATTACATACACACAGGTTCCGGGAGAAAAAAGCGAGTACATTCTTTAACCCTCAAACCACTATCAATGTGTGCCATTATGTCATTTCTGGTCGAAAACAATTTTCCTTCCAAGAGTTTGTTTGTATATATGTCTTATAACTTCTTGTACGTTTTTACCGAGATCGGCTCATTGTTGATTAAGTTATCCTAGAAAGTTAATGCATGGTCCAGTGGGGTCAAAACTGACCCACGCATTTTTTAACACATTTTTGCGACTCACACCTAAATTACTTATTGTAGGATCACGAAATTTTCAGAGAATGATGTATATGTAAGCCAAAATTATTGTAACAACTTTTGTGCCATTATCATGTTATATGACGACATTAAGACGTCATCGAGGTAATATCAGCCGCCATCTTGGATTTTGACCGATGACGTCATCAAATTAGCATAAATTAAGAAAACTGAGTCATGAAATTTACGTTGAACTTTATAAGATGTGATTAACAACTCATATTTGCCAAGAAAACCTTAAAACTTAAATGTTTAATACAAAATTGAAAAATTTCGTAATGAATATGTCTGTCAGAATTCCGTTGCAATGGCAACATGAAAAATGATGAACATATTTTGTTCACTCAAAATGTTTGCTATTAACTTTTTCTGAAAAAATACCAAGTTTGGTGGCCCTGGCGTAAGCCATTCAGGCGCTATACGGAATTGAAGTTGGTACAGGCATCAGAAACCTCATTCCCGGTCTGAATAGAGTTGGTGCAAAATGTGGTCCTCATCATCTTTTGCATAAATTATTATAATGAGCTTGGAGTATTCTCACCTAATCACTTCAGTGTTCTCCGACATGGATTGATGAAACATACATATATACAAATCACAAAAAGAGTCACACAAAAACTCTATTTGTACAAAACGTTTTGGGGTCAGTTTTGACCCCTTACGGTAATCTACGTCACAAAAAAAGCTACGGTGGTTTGAGGGTTAAACTTAAGAAAAATTATTTCTTTACGGGTTTCCTTCTAAAGAAAAGCTTTCTTAAATCATTACATCATACGGATACGGCGTTTAAAAAAAGATTCCCGAAAGAATGGAAAATTTGAATTAACTTTTCACTTCACTAAAGAAAAGCTTTCTTAAATCCTTATATCATACAGACACGGCTTTTACAAACACAATGGTTCCTAGAAAAAAAGAGACGATTTTCTGCAAACCTTACACTTTACATATTACAGAAGTGGCTATTACAAACACACATGTTCTAAGAGAAAACAGGGGTTCCTCTCCAAACCTTACATTACAACTCTTACAGACATGGCCTTTGCAAAGACACAGGTTCCAAAAAAAGGAGATTTTTCTCCAAACCTTACAGTTTTTATCAAAAAGACATTACAAACACACATAATCCGAGAAAAAAACATAGGATTTTCTCCAAACACTACACTTTACCTTTTACAGAAACGGCTTTTACAAAATCACAGGTTCCGAGAAAAAATACTAAGATATTTTCTCCAATCCTTCGACTTGAAATCTCACAGACACGGCTTTTACAACAGACAGGTTCCGAGAGAAAAAAAAAGGATTTTCTCCCAAATTTAAACTTTACATCTTAACGACACGGCTATTGAAATCATTTAAGTTCAAAGAGAAAAATAGGGGAATATTCTACGAACCTTGAACTTTACATCTTTACACACACGGCTATTACAAACACACAGGTTCCGCGAAAAAATGGAGGATTGTTTCATAGCCCTAAATTTCATATCTTTTCAAAATGGCTATTACAAACACCACAGTTTCTGAGAGAAAAACAGAGGATCTTTTTTCAAA
>NC_049979.1:29884992-29886886 GCF_000003815.2 Branchiostoma floridae
TGCCCAAAAAGCCCTGTCTGGATAGGGTTAAAGTCAGGGCTTTTTCAAATACACAGGTTCCGAGAGAAAAGAAGAGGAATTTCTCCAACAGTATACCTTGCATCTCACAGACATGGCTATTAAAAACACACCGGCTACAAGAAGGAAAATACAAAAACTTGGATAAACAACATAGGATTTTTTCCAAACCTCAAACTTTACAGACACCGCTTTTACAAACACATAGGCTTGGAGAAAAAAAACGGACATTTTCTCCGAACCATGCACGTACATCTTACGGACACGGCTTATACATACAGCTTTTTTTTTTTAAAACCTTACACTTTAAGTCTTATCAACACTGATATTATAAACACACAGGTTCCGAAATAGAAAAAAAGAGGATGTAATCCAAACCTTACACTTTACATCTTACAGACGTGGCTATTATAAACATATAGAATCCGAGAAAACACTAACATAGGGTTTTCTGCAAACCTTACAATTTATATTTCCAGACACGGCTATTACAAACACACAGGTTCGGAAAAAAAAAAAACACAGAGGATTATTTCAAAACTTTACACTTTGCATCTTACAGACACGGCTTTTCAAACATACAGGTTCCGAGAGAAAAAAAGAATATTCTACAAAGCTTAAGCTTTACATTTTACAAACACTACTTTACAAGCATACAGGTTCCAAAGTAAAAAAAAAAAGGATTTTCTCCAAACCTTACACTTCACATCTTACAGACACGGCAAATGCAAACATATAGAATACGAGAAAAAAAAGAGGGTTTTCTCCAAACCGTACAATTTACATTATACAGACAGGGCTATTACAAACACACAGGTTCTAAAAAAAACAGAGGATTATTTCCAAACCTTACACTTTACATCTAAAGGACACGACTTTTACAAACAAACAGGTTCCGAGAGAAAAAAAGGGGGATTTTCTCCAAAGCTTTAACTTTACATCTTACAGACACGGCTATTACAAGCACACAGATTTGGAGAGAAAAACAAAGATTTTCTTAGAACCTTGCACTTTACATCTCACAGACACGGCTAAAACCTAAACACAGGTTCCGAGAAAAAAATCCAAACCTTTTAATTTACATCTTACAGATACAGTTATTACAAAAACACCGAGAAAAAAAACGGTGGATTTTCTTCAAACCTTGCACTTAACATCTTGCAGAGACGACTATTACAAAAACACAAATCGGGTTAAACATTGCACTTTTAATATCACAAACACGGCTATTAACTACAGACAGGCTTCAAGAGAAAAACAGATAATGTTCTCAAAAACTTACTCTTTGAATCTCAGAGACACGGCTATTACCTACACACACGTTCCGAAAGAAAAACAAAGGATTTTTTTTTCATACATTACTCTGCGAATCTTACAGTCACGGCTTGTAGAAATACGCAGGTTCCGAGAAAGAACGGATGATTTTCTCCAAACATTACATTTTACATCTTACGGACAGGGTTTTTACAAACACAACAGTTATGAGAAAAAAAGAGGATTTTCTTCAAACCCTACAGTTTACATGTTATAGTCACACACTGTCAAGTTCTAGAAGTAAAACATAACTTAAAACCTTACACTTTACACCTTACAGAAATGGCTATTACCAACACACATGTTCTGAGAGAAACAGAGGACTTTTTCCAAACCTTACACTTCAACTCTTACAGACATGGCTTTTATAAACATACAAGTTCCGCGATAAAAACAGAGGATTTTCTGCAAACACTACACTTATTATTTTACAGACACGGCTATTGCAAACACACAGGCTTGGATAGAAAATGTAGGGTTTTTCCAAACCTTACGATTTACATATAACAGACACGTCTTTTATAAACACACAGGCTCGGAAAGAAAAACAGAGAGAACCATG
>NC_049979.1:29887057-29888748 GCF_000003815.2 Branchiostoma floridae
ACCAGACACCATGATACCTAATTACCATTAATTCCGAGAATACCTGAATATCTCACTCAAAAAGTTACAAATAAAGGTTTTTTGAATAATATTTAAGTGTAATAAGACTTCTGTTGTCAAAAGCCAACGCAACGAGGTCAAAATGACGTCATAGAATGACGTCATCTAAAGTTTACCTATCCGACATCTTGGATTATCAACCTTAAATTTTTTCAATTTAAATTTTTTAAAGATTTTTTTTCTCATTTTTTTCAACATATAACGCTAAAACCTTATGAAAATGGATTAAAAACGTTCATATGAATGTTTTCTGTAAGAAAATACCAATTAGTGATGAAATCTGAGTGAAAATAAGCTTGTTATACTTTTCATCATGATATTGTCGGCCATCTTGGATTTTGACCATTATTAGCATAATTTACGAAAATTTAATTATAAATGTTCATCCTAGATTTGTTAGATATTAAAGATATATGAAAAGAAGTTTAGTTTAGCAGGAAAATCTTAAAATCCCTTTGTTTAACCCTCAAACCTCCATACGTTTGTTTGTAACGTAGATTACCGTATGGGGTCAAAACTGCCCCCATAGCGTTTTGTACAAATACAATTTTTTGTCACTCTTTTTGTGATTTTTATATATGTACAGCTTCAACAATCTATTTGCGACATTTTGACATGATTTGGTAATAATGGTTCTAATTCATTATCATAATTTATGCAAATGATCATGAGGACCACATTTTGCAATAACGCTATTGAGACCGGGTAAGTTTTTTTTTTTTTATTCCCACACCAAATTCAATGTCACACAGTCCCTGAATAGCTTATGCTAGGGCCACCAAACTTGGTCCCTATTGAGAAAATGTTGTAGCAAGCAATTTAAGTGCATAAAAAGGTTCATCAATTTTCATGTTGCCATGGCAACGGAATTCTGACAGGCATATTTATGACGCAATTTTCTACTTTTGGCTTAAACATTTAAGTTTTAAGGTTTTCTTGGCAAACCACACTTGTTATCTTTTAAATTCAACGTAAATTTCAAGATTCAATATTCATAATTTATGCTAATTTGATGACCTCATCTGTCACAATTCAAGATGGCGACCAATTTGGCGACGTCATGGCGTCGTCATATAAAATGATATATAATAATACAAATAAACCCATGAGAGGAAATTTGCTTTCAACCAGAAATGTCATAATGGCACACATCACTATACGTCTGGGGTCAGTTTTGACCCCAAACGGTGGTTTGAGGGTTAAACCAAAATTAGTGATTTTTGTCAAATTTGCCTTTCAGAAACCCGTTGCGATGGCAACACGAAAAATCATAATCATAAACCAAATCTTTTTTTTTTAATTGTTGCCAACAATATCTTAGGAAATCTCACCAAGTTTTATTGTTCTAGCATAAGTCTTTTGGGAGCTATAGGAGGTCAATGTTGTCGCGGGCACTTTTATCCCCCCCCCCCCAGGCTGGATAATGGGGGGGGGGGGTAACAAACACACAGGCTCGGAGAGAGAAATAATGTGGATTTTCTCAAAATATTACAACATCTTACAGACACGGATTTTACAAACACAGAGGCTTCAGAGAAAAAAGGGAGGGTTTTCCAAAACCATTAACTTGACTTCTCACAGTCACGGCTTTTACAAGCACACTGGTTCAACGAGAAAAAAAGGAGTACAAA
>NC_049979.1:29889525-29894630 GCF_000003815.2 Branchiostoma floridae
TCTTGGCGTTATAATGTTTAACTGGCTGAAATTCATCTCATAGAGGCTAGAATCTCAGAGCAAAATTTGCTCAGATTGCGAAAAACTCCAACGGTATATTCTAAACACCCAAAGAAGCTGAAGCTACCTGTAGACGTTGCCGCTGTGTCAGGTACATTGACGTACCGCCTGTTTCTACTGTCATCAGCCCCCTCATGCGGAGACTCTCCCCGTAGCTTTGCACGCTGCAATCGGGCCTCTCAAAATGTTGACGAGATCTTCACAGCCTCGGCTTCTTCATACGTATCTGAAGACATTTCTATCCCTTCTCCTCCCTTTATATTAGAGACGTTGCTATGGCGGCAACGCCCATGTCGACCACTCTGATGGTCAGCAGGTGTTGGGGCCTGCGGCCCGCTGTTTTGACTGATGTCGGGCCCAGAGACAGGGGACCGGACCGGCTGTGCTTGTTCGTACATTTCTACTGTTCTGACAAACAACGTTAGAGTAGCCTAAAGCTGTTACAGATACATGAATATAGCAAAATGAATCGCGATTAGTCTGGATATTTGACGTTGTATTTGTCCTTATACATATGGAAAGACAAGCAGAATGTGACGCAGTGCAAATGGCATTTTGTTTTTCAACAAGCGAACACGTCAACCTACGCAAGGAGGCAGACACATTTGAGTTAACCTTTCAAAATGTACGTGAGAGCTTGCAAAGTTTAGTTACCAAACACACGTGTTCTTTTTTATGTTTTCAACTCTTGCTGCCACCTGTACAAGCTGGTGCTACCATAGCAGACACGCTGATATGCACACATTCTCCGTTGCTATTGATTAACATGCCATAAACACAAATATCTCCTTCACTGTTTATTGAAACACCCATTAAGAGACATAAGTCCGTCAATATCTCATACTTTATTGTTTAACAATGTCCACATGTATTTCTCCGTGGGTATGATTAGGACTTTGACAACTTAGAAGTCCAGGTAGCACAACGAAAGCGGTCTAGCCAACATTTACTCCTTTCTCAGGACCTTCCCTCGACCGAAACGGGGGCTGATACCGACTGCCAACCACCTTTGACCCTTTGCTAACATCACCCTTCCGGTCCGGATGTGTGACGTAGGCTTTGAGTCATTTTAACTTGATATGGATCAGAGGACAGATCGAAAGTTTGTTGGTAAGCGTGTTATATTGAGTACGGATATATGGTTCTTAACCCTATCCAGACTTGGGGGGGAGGGCTAAAAGTGCCTGCGCCAACTTTGACCTCCTATAGCTCCCAAACGGCTTGTGCTAGAACAACCAAACTTGGTGAGTTTTCCTAAAATATTGTTTGCAACAATTTAAAACAATTGGGTAAGTTTATTAAATATTCATAAATTATGCTAATGAGATGACGTAATTGGTCAAAATCCAAGATGGCCGACAATATCATGATTTAAATATAACAAGCTTATTTTCACTCAGATTCCATCACTACTTGGTAATTTCTTACAGAAAACATTCGTGTGAACCTTTTTAATCCATTTTCATGGGGTTTTAGCGTTATATGTTGAAAAAAATGTACCTTGAAAAATTAAAGGTTGATAATCCAAGATGGCGGATAGGTAAACTACAGACGACGTCATTCTATGACGTCATTTTGACGTCGTTGCGTCGGCTTTTGACAACAGAAGTCTTATAACACTTAAATATTAATAAGAAACCTTTATTGGTAACTTTTTGAGTGAGATATTTAGGTACTATGGGAATTCCCCGTTTTAGCCAAAAATATCAATTAATGACGTCATGATTACGTCATAATGATATGAAAATTTTAGGAATATTAAAACTCGGTGAGCACAACCGCCCCCCCCCCCCCCCTGCAAATTTGGTGATCGCGCAGTAATCCGTTTTGAAAATACGAAGGGGGTCTAATGAGCCCCCTCCTCCCACAGGCCAGGGAAGGCCCAAAAAGCCCAGTCTGGATAGGATTAATGTCATAACATAATAGCCAACATTTATTTCTATTTTTACTTTGTAATGCAATAGAATCTTATAATCACAACTCCTTAATGAAGAATATTGATCCCCCAATGACACAATCTTTTCTTTGTCTCTGTTTGTCTGAATGTCTCTCTTTATCTGTCTATCTCGATCTATTTACTGAGATCGATCTATTTGCAAAACAAATTGCTATGGGTTGAAAACCGTATTGCAACGAAAAGTGCACATATAAAGCTTCTTACATTACCCATTGCACATAGATTTCTATCAAAACAAGATATGTCATAAACAATGATCCAATGAATAGAATATGCACCATGGTGTCATACAGCTGTAAGACAAAAGCAAGAGAACGATAACGTCCTCTCAGACTGAAAACAGCTAACACAAACTCGGTTCCTGGTTTCTCCGTTTAGTAACTGGCATAATCATGTCATGATCATTATTGTATATCATTACTTCTCCTGAAGTCTAGACCATGTTGAAGTTTAAGATACATTTCACTACTCCTATGACTTGAGATTTACCGAATTACTTGCAGATCCTCAAGGTTTCAAGCACCTAGATACAAATGGCGTCTATTGCTGTATCTTATTCGCCATTCAATACAAATATGAATAACACAGGGAGATTTCTAAACACCACAATTAAACTAGTGCTGAAGATTGATTACAATAGTGAAATTCCATTCTCAGGTACTGAACGCTTCGATTATCAGTCAACAAAGTATGAATAACATCGAGACAAAAACTTGCTATTTGGCCCATTGGCTTTACTCCAGCTGTTGAGTATACAACTTGCTACTAGGCCTAAATTAACTCCAGCTCTTGAATAGATAGTAACGAGTTGTATGTTTGCAAAATCATCGTAAAGCATTAGTAAGAGTTCAGCCTGTCACCTCTGTGCACCTGTGTCCTGAAAGGAATGAACGACGTTAGCATATTGATTGAAATAAATAGATTTTAGGGCTTATCTAACTGTAAAAGCAAATGATTACTTCGATACATTTTTTCATAAAATAACACTTTTCGAGTTAACAAGTGAGAATTACTTCAAGAAATTGTACTTTTGAATGAAGCACCTGGAATAGCTTGGCAGATGAAGCGGAAAAAACTGTCGCATTTGTAGTTGTACCACTTCCCTGTCAAGAAACTGCTTGCAACGCAATCACCATAATCATCCGGTTCACCTGGGGCCCACGAGTTGTACACCCCTAGTGCAGAACCATCAGCCCACTCAAATCTTCCTTCTTCACGTTGATCTTGCAAGCCAATGTAGAATCGATTTAATCTCCAACCGTCTTCCCTCACGGACTTGTACAAGCTTAAGGAGCTCAGGAAGGCGTTGGTCTCAGCGTCTCGGGGCATGGCAAGGGTGCCGCCATCTTTGCGACAGGTTGCAGCTGCTTCGTTAAAAGGCACAGGAGTGTCGAAGGCCTTGTAGCAGATTCCTCGCCACAGTTGGTAACCATCGGGACAAGATACTGGGGAACATTTTACTATTAGTAACAGAACAAGCTGACAGCTTAAGATGAAAACTTTCTGATCGCATCAAGCAATTGTCAATTCCTTTCAGCAGCTTTAAAAACACGCTGCAATTTGCAATTTTTTTTCTTAATAGATAAAAGAATCATGAAGTCAGATTGATAAGAATCATCTTACTTGGCTCCCGAAGACATGCCTCCAAGACTGCTGATCGGTTTCTTGCGATGTCCAATTGGCGTTTCAGGTCGTCAACAGTGCCAGACAGTTGGGACATGTCATCCATGCTGCGTTTCAGGTCGTCAACAGTATCGGACAGTTTAGATATTTCCTTTAACGATTTCGAAGTGCAAAATATCATTAAGCACACCAAGAAAGACGTTAGCATCTTAGAGTTAGCAACCTTAATAAATATTAAACAAAAACATATAGCTAGTTTATCTGATATGTCATAACTAATTATCCACTCTAGTTGAGGGTTCGAGGCCCATTCTTGAGATGTGTGAAATAGATTTCATTTGAAAAATATCTTTTCCATCCTTGGGTCTCGAAAGACCCCAACTTCTATGTAATCTAGACTAGACAGCTGAAAAGTCACAGGTACGAGGACACTTGTGTTAATGGATTTCATATGAGAATTCTGCCGCATAAAAAGATTTTTAAATAGTGGACTATTATGTTGGGAAGGTTCCAAAGTCATGAAAGTTCTTGTACGTGATCTTTACACTTGATGTTTTCTAATATGGCACGTAATAGAATACCTCTCTATAGATGACCACCATGACGACGAGTCCCACGATGATCAGGGTTGCCACAACCACAGCAGTAACGCCCACGATGCACCCACGGTAGGACCGAACCAAGTCACGAAAAACACGGCGGCCATTTGTTCCACCAGGATACGCGCTGTCTGAAAAAAAAATTGGCACTATTCTGAACTATATCATTTTCCTGGAGCAACTGTTTTCAAACCTGAAGTACAGATTTCAATACGATGATTGCCAGAGATCAAAGTCAGTTTTTGACCAAACGTTTAAGTAAAATGGAGCTGATAAGGATATGAATTGACAAAGATGTATGCAGAAACATATCATGGAAGTAATTTTAAAGATAGACGAATTTTTTTCAACGTCGCTCCAGTTGAAATTCGATCAATAGTTCTTGGCGTTATAATGTTTAAACTGGCTGAAATTCATCTCATAGAGGCTAGAATCTCAGAGCAAAATTTGCTCAGATTGAGAAAAACTCCAACGGTATATTCTAAACACCCAAAGAAGCTAAAGCTACCTGTAGACGTTGCCGTCGTGTCAGGTACGTTGACATAACGCCTGTTGCTACTGTCATCAGCCTCCTCAACTGGTGACTCTCGCCGTAGCTTTGCGCGCTGCAGCCGGGCCTCTCGAAATGTTGACGAGATATTCACAGCCTCGGCTTCTTCATACGTGTCTGAAGACATTTCTATCCCTTCTCCCCTCTTTATATTAGAGACGTTGCCATGGCGGCCACGCCCATGCCGACCACTCTGATGGTCAGCAGGTGTTGGGGTCTGCGGCCCGCTGGTTTGACTGATGTCGGGCCCAGAGACAGGGGACCGGACCGGCTGTGCTTGTTCGTACATTTCTACTGTTCTGACAAACAACGTTAG
>NC_049979.1:29894730-29903443 GCF_000003815.2 Branchiostoma floridae
GCGAACGCGCCGTGCGCCGGTTACCAACTGAATCATCTGTTTTTCTCTTGGAACCTGTGTGTTTGTAATAGCGGTGTCTGTATGATGTAAAGTGTAGGGTTTAACGATAATCCTCGTTGTTTTTTTCTTCTCAGAACCTGTGTGTTTGCAAAAGCCGTGTCTGCAAATGTTAAGTGTAGGGTTCAAAGAAAACCCTCCGTTTTTTTTTCTCAGAATCTGTGTGTTTGCAATAGTTGTGTCTGTAAGATGCAAATTGTGGGGTTTGGATAAAATCCTCCGTTTTTTTCTTTGAACCTGTGTGTAATAGCTTTGTCTGTTAGATGTCAAATCTAAGATTTTCAGTACCTCCTCTGTTTTTTCTCTCTGAATCTGTGTTTGTTAAAGCCGTGTCTGTAGGATGTAAAGTGTAAGGTTTTGAAAAACTTATCGGTTTTTTTTCGGAACCTGTTTGTCTGTAAGAGCCGTGTCTGTAAGTTTAAAAGTGCAATGTTTAAAAAAAATTCTTTGTTATTTTGGAACCCATTTGTTTTTAAAAGCCGTGTCTGTATGATTAAATAAAAGTCTAATGTTTGGATTAAATCCTCCGTTTTTTTCTCCGAACCTGTTTGTTTGTAAACGTTGTGTCTAAAAGATGTATGATGCAAGGTTGGGAGAAAATCTTCCGATTTTTTCTCTCGGAACATCTGTGCTTGTAATAGCTGTGACTGTAAAATGTAAATTGTAAAGATCGGAGAAAATCTCCCGTTTTTTCTCTCGTAACCTTTGTGCTAGTAATAGCTGTGTCTGTAAAATGTAAATTGTAAAGTTTTGAGAAAAGCTCCCGATTTTTTTCTCTCGAACCTTTGTGCTTGTAATAGCTGTGTCTATAAAATGTAAAATCCTCTTTTTTTAAAACCTGTTGGCTTGTAATAGTCGTGACTGTGAAATTAAAAGCGTGAATAAAATCCTTCTGGGGGGGGGGACATGTGTGTTTGTAAAATTCGTGTTAGTAATATTTAAAAGTACAATGTTTGGATAAAATCCTTTGTTTTTCTCTGATCCTATGAGCTTGCAAAGCCGTGTTTGTAAGATGTTAAGTGTAAGATTTGGACAAAATCCTCCGTTTTTTTCTCTCCGAGCCTTTATGTTTGTTAATGCCGTGTCTGGTGTCTGGCGTAGGGTTTGGAAAAATGTTCCTTGTTTTTTCTCTCGAAACAAGTGTGTTTATATTAGCTGTGTCCGTAAATTGTAAAGTATAAGGTTTTGAGTAATTTTTTTGTTCTTCTATCGGAACCTGTGTGTTTGTAAAAGCCATGTCTGTAAATAATAAGGTTCGGAAAAATTCTATGTTTTTTTTCTCCATATAGCCGGTGTGTTGGTAATATTTAGTCTGTCTGTGAGATGTAAATTGTAAGGTTTCCATTTTTTTTAAGAACCTGTTTGTTAAAAGCCCTGTCTGTTAGAGCAAAATTGCGAGGTTTAGAGAAAATCGTTTGTTCTCTCTCAGATCCTGTGTGTTAAGGAGAGCCGTGTCTGTAAGATGTTAAGTGTAAGGCTTGGAGAAAAAAAGATTGTTTTCCTTTTTAGAACTTATTGGTTTGTAGAAGCCGTGTCTCTAAATGTTAAATGTAGGATTTGAAGAAAACCCTCCGTTTTTTTCTCAGAATCTGTTTGTAATAGCTGTGTGTGTGAGATGTCAAGTGTAAGATTTTTAGTACATCCTATTATTTTTTTCTCTCGGAATCTGTGTGTTTGTTAAAGCCGTGTTTGTAGGACGTAAAGTGTAATGTTTGGATTTTTTTCGGAACCTGTGTGTTTGTACGAACAGCTTCTGTAGGTTTAATAGTGTAATGTTTAAAATAATCCTTTGTAATTTCGTGTTTTATTTTTCATTTTTTAACTCCTTTTTTTCTCTTTGAACCAGTGTGCTTGTAAAAGCCGTGACTGTGAGAAGTAAAGTTAATGGTTTTGGAAAACCCTCCCTTTTTTCTCTGAAGCCTCTGTGTTTGTAAAATCGGTGTCTGTAAGATGTTAAGTGTAATATTTTGAGAAAATCCACATTATTTCTCTCTCCGAGCCTGTGTGTTTGTTACCCCCCCCCCCATTATCCAGCCAGGGGGGAGGGGGATAAAAGTGCCCGCGACAACATTGACCTCCTATAGCTCCCAAAAGACTTATGCTAGAACAATAAAACTTGGTGAGATTTCCTAAGATATTGTTGGCAACAATTAAAAAAAAAGATTTGGTTTATGATTATGATTTTTCGTGTTGCCATCGCAACGGGTTTCTGAAAGGCAAATTTGACAAAAATCACTAATTTGGGTTTAACCCTCAAACCACCGTTTGGGGTCAAAACTGACCCCAGACGTATAGTGATGTGTGCCATTATGACATTTCTGGTTGAAAGCAAATTTCCTCTCATGGGTTTATTTGTATTATTATATATCATTTTATATGACGACGCCATGACGTCGCCAAATTGGTCGCCATCTTGAATTGTGACAGATGAGGTCATCAAATTAGCATAAATTATGAATATTGAATCTTGAAATTTACGTTGAATTTAAAAGATAACAAGTGTGGTTTGCCAAGAAAACCTTAAAACTTAAATGTTTAAGCCAAAAGTAGAAAATTGCGTCATAAATATGCCTGTCAGAATTCCGTTGCCATGGCAACATGAAAATTGATGAACCTTTTTATGCACTTAAATTGCTTGCTACAACATTTTCTCAATAGGGACCAAGTTTGGTGGCCCTAGCATAAGCTATTCAGGGACTGTGTGACATTGAATTTGGTGTGGGAATAAAAAAAAAAACTTACCCGGTCTCAATAGCGTTATTGCAAAATGTGGTCCTCATGATCATTTGCATAAATTATGATAATGAATTAGAACCATTATTACCAAATCATGTCAAAATGTCGCAAATAGATTGTTGAAGCTATACATATATAAAAATCACAAAAAGAGTGACAAAAAATTGTATTTGTACAAAACGCTATGGGGTCAGTTTTGACCCCATACAGTAATCTACGTTACAAAAAAAGGTACGGAGGTTTGAGGGTTAAACAAAGGGATTTTAAGATTTTCCTGCTAAATTAAACTTCTTTTCATATATCTTTAATATCTAACAAATCTAGGATGAACATTTATAATTAAATTTTCGTAAATTATGCTAATAATGGTCAAAATCCAAGATGGCCGACAATATCATGATGAAAAGTATAACAAGCTTATTTTCACTCAGATTTCATCACTAATTGGTATTTTCTTACAGAAAACATTCATATGAACGTTTTTAATCCATTTTCATGAGGTTTTAGCGTTATATGTTGAAAAAAAATGAGAAAAAAAATCTTTAAAAAATTTAAATTGAAAAAATTTAAGGTTGATAATCCAAGATGTCGGATAGGTAAACTTTAGATGACGTCATTTTGACGTCGTTGCGTTGGCTTTTGACAACAGAAGTCTTATTACACTTAAATATTATTTAAAAAACCTTTATTTGTAACTTTTTGAGTGAGATATTTAGGTATTCTCGGAATTAATGGTAATTAGGAGTCATGGTGTCTGGTTTAGGGTTTGGAAAAAATATACCTCTGTTTTTTTCTCTCTCGAAACAAGTGTTTTTGTATAAGCTGTGTCTGTAAGATTTGCGATGTTTAAAGTGTAAGGTTTGGAGTAAACTCACTGTTCTTCTCCCGGAACCTGTGTGTTTGTAAACCGTGTCCCTAAGGTGTCAAGTGCATGGTTCTCTCTGTTTTTCTTTCCGAGCCTGTGTGTTTATAAAAGACGTGTCTGTTATATGTAAATCGTAAGGTTTGGAAAAATCCTACATTTTCTATCCAAGCCTGTGTGTTTGCAATAGCCGTGTCTGTAAAATAATAAGTGTAGTGTTTGCAGAAAATCCTCTGTTTTTATCGCGGAAGTTGTATGTTTGTAAAAGCCATGTCTGTAAGAGTTGAAGTGTAAGGTTTGGAAAAAGTCCTCTGTTTCTCTCAGAACATGTGTGTTGGTAATAGCCATTTCTGTAAGGTGTAAAGTGTAAGGTTTTAAGTTATGTTTTACTTCTAGAACTTGACAGTGTGTGACTATAACATGTAAACTGTAGGGTTTGAAGAAAATCCTCTTTTTTTCTCATAACTGTTGTGTTTGTAAAAACCCTGTCCGTAAGATGTAAAATGTAATGTTTGGAGAAAATCCTCCGTTCTTTCACGGAACCTGCGTATTTCTACAAGCCGTGACTGTAAGATTCGCAGAGTAATGTATGAAAAAAAAATCCTTTGTTTTTCTTTCGGAACGTGTGTGTAGGTAATAGCCGTGTCTCTGAGATTCAAAGAGTAAGTTTTTGAGAACATTATCTGTTTTTCTCTTGAAGCCTGTCTGTAGTTAATAGCCGTGTTTGTGATATTAAAAGTGCAATGTTTAACCCGATTTGTGTTTTTGTAATAGCCGTCTCTGTAAGATGTTAAGTGCAAGGTTTGAAGAAAATCCACCGTTTTTTTTCTCGGTGTTTTTGTAATAACTGTATCTGTAAGATGTAAATTAAAGGGTTTGGATTTTTTCTCGGAACCTGTGTTTAGGTTATAGCCGTGTCTGTGAGATGTAAAGTGCAAGGTTCTAAGAAAATCTTTGTTTTTCTCTCCAAATCTGTGTGCTTGTAATAGCCGTGTCTGTAAGATGTAAAGTTAAAGCTTTGGAGAAAATCCCCCTTTTTTTCTCTCGGAACCTGTTTGTTTGTAAAAGTCGTGTCCTTTAGATGTAAAGTGTAAGGTTTGGAAATAATCCTCTGTTTTTTTTTAGAACCTGTGTGTTTGTAATAGCCCTGTCTGTATAATGTAAATTGTACGGTTTGGAGAAAACCCTCTGTTTTTTCTCGTATTCTATATGTTTGCATTTGCTGTGTCTGTAAGATGTGAAGTGTAAGGTTTGGAGAAAATCATTTTTTTTTTTACTTTGGAACCTGTATGCTTGTAAAGTAGTGTTTGTAAAATGTAAAGCTTAAGGTTTGTAGAATATTCTTTTTTCTCTCTCTCGGAACCTGTATGTTTGAAAAGCCGTGTCTGTAAGATGCAAAGTGTAAAGTTTTGAAATAATCCTCTGTGGGATTTTTTTCCGAACCTGTGTGTTTGTAATAGCCGTGTCTGAAAATGTGAATTGTAAGGTTTGCAGAAAACCCTATGTTAGTGTTTTCTCGGATTCTATATTTTATAATAGCCACGTCTGTAAGATATAAAGTGTAAGGTTTGGATTACATCCTCTTTTTTTTCTATTTCGGAAACTGTGTGTTTATAATATCAGTGTTGATGAGACTTAAAGTGTAAGGTTTTAAAAAAAATCTTCGTTTTTTTATCTCGGAAGCTGTATGTAAAAGCCGTGTCCGTAAGATGTACGTGCATGGTTCTGAGAAAATGTCCGTTTTTTTTTTCTCCAAGCCTATGTGTTTGTAAAAGCGGTGTCTGTAAAGTTTGAGGTTTGCGAAAAATCCTATGTTGTTTATCCAAGTTTTTGTATTTTCCTTCTTGTAGCTGGTGTGTTTTTAATAGCCATGTCTGTAAGATGCAAGGTATACTGTTGGAGAAATTCCACTTTTTTTCTCTCGGAACCTGTGTATTTGAAAAAGCCGTAAATTTAACCCTATCCAGACAGGGCTTTTTGGGCATTCCCTGGACTGAGGGTGGGGGGGGGGGCTCATCCTCTTCGTATTATTTAATACGGCTCATTGTACGATCACCAAATCTGCACGGAATGTTTTGCTAATCGAGTTTTATAATTCCTAATTTTTAAAAATCTTTATGACGTAATATGTCGTTATTATGACATCACTAATTGATTTTTTTGCTAAAACGGGGATTTCCCATAATACCTAAATACCTCAATCAAAAAGTTACCAATAAAGGCTTCTTATCAATATTTAAGTGTTTTAAGACTTCTGTTGTCAGAAAATGACGTCAAATGACGTCTAATAACGTCATACAATGACGTCATCTGTAGTTTAGCTATCCACCATCTTGTATTATTAGAGTCCATTCCAAGACACCATGAGGGTTTTTAGGCGATATTTATCATTAGTCTGAATTATTTTGAATAAAAGAATATCTGAGCCACAATAATTAAATTATTTTTAAAAAATTGACTGAGAAAGTACTCATATATTTGAATTCCTTTGAATATTTTAGAAACATTTTGAAAGTAACTGTACAAAAATATCTTTATTTAGAATAATTGTGAAACCTCTGTGTGATTATTTGATGTTTACAAATATTTACAAAAAATAGTAAACCTCGCCAAATGGTTAAATTAGTTTATTGCCCCCATAAAAGTAAGCCCCATTGTTGTATCTGTATATTTTTAGATTTCACTGCTGGGTACTGGTGGATCCTTTGTGGTGGGCCATTGTTGCATGGCACCCAACCATACTTTGCAAGGATGTGTGAATTGCTATCTTCCCAGCCCACTGAACCATTTACAAAAAATGGTAGAAAATGGTAAATAATGGTAGAATGCTGTTATCATTATTTAGAAACCATTAGAAGTATCCAATTTCACACCATGAATATTTCCAAAGTTTTACAGGACCAGGGAAATATTTATAAAGTCTTATCAATATTTAAGTGTTTTAAGACTTCTGTTGTCAGAAAATGACGTCAAATGACGTCTAATAACGTCATACAATGACGACAAACATCCGCACGGTGTCTTGGAATGGACTCTAACCTTTACTGTCTTAACCCTCAAGCACCCGACCTTTTTTTGCGACTAAAATGACCGAGTGGGGTCATTATCATAATTTATGCAAAAGATCAGAAGGACCATCTTTTGCACTAAACCTATTCTGACCAGAGAGGGGAATTTTGATGCCCTCAGCAATCTTTATGTCGCATAACTCATGAACGGCTACTGTTAAAGCTACGAAACTTGGTATTATATCACTAAATATTGTTAGCAAAATGTTTTTGTCAATAAAGTAAATTTATCATTATTTGGGGTTGCCATGGCAACGGAATTATGACAGGCATATTTTTGCCAAAATTTGCCAATTTCGATCTTAACAAGGTTTTCTTGGTAAACAATGCTTGTTTTCTTACAATAAAATTCTATGAAATTCAACACTATTTTCGTGATTTAAAATTTATAATTTATGCTAATTTAATGACGTCATTACTCCAAATCCAATATGGCCGCCCTTATTAGCTAAATGACGTCATAATGTCGTCATATTATATGGTGATGACACAGAAGTTTTTATGAGGATTTAGTTTTACATGTTTGTTATCTTCTGAAAGTTTGGTGGTGATACGATGAGTAGTTAGGGAGTGAGACTCAAAAGTTGTTTAAAAGCTGCACTGTTTTGCTGGGGTCCGTTTGGACCCCAGACGGACTGATCACGGACTTTCTTTATAGTTTCCACAGTATTGTACCAATCTTCATAAAATTTTAGGAGAAGGTATAGAAGATATTGGCTGACAAAGTCACGGAAGGAATTTTTCTTCAGATTAAAAATGGTCAAATGGTACTTTAAAATTTACTCCTGGGGACCAAATGGACCCCACTCGGGTGTTTGAGGGTTAAGATACATTTTTTTCAGCATAACGCTAAAACAACATGGAAATGGATTAAAACGTTCAGATGAATGTTTTCTGTAAGAAAATACCAAGTAGTGATGAAGTCCGAGTGAAAATAAGATGGTTATACTTTTCATCATAATATTGACGGCCATCTTGGATTTTGAGCAATTACGTCATCTCATTAGCATGATTTATGAATATTTAATTATCAATGTTCAACTAAGATGCGTAAGACATTAAAGATATATGAAAAGAAGTTAAGTTTAGCAAGAAAATCTTAAAATCCCACTGTTTAAACCAAAATTAGTGATTTTTGTAAAATTTGCCTAGCACAAGCCGTCCGGGAGTTATACGACGTCAAAGTTGGCGCAGGCACTTTTAGCCCCCCTCCCCCAGTCTGGATAGGGTTAAGGCGCAAATTGTAAGGTTTCAAGAAATTCTCTGTATTTGTCTTGGAACATGTGTGTTTGTAAAAGGCATGACTGTAAGATAGGAAATGTAAGATTTTTAGAAACCCTCTGTTTTTTTCTCCGTAACCAAATTTGCAGGGAATGTTATGCTCATCGAGTTTTATAATTCCTAAATTTTCTTAAAGTTTATGACGTAATTATGACGTCACTTTTTGTGCTAAACGGGCATTTCCGATAATACCTAAATATCTCGGTCAAAAAGCTAGCAAGAAAGGCTTCTTATCAATATTTAAGTGTTTAAAGACTTCTGTTGTCAGAAAATGACGTCAAAATGACGTCAAATAACGTCATACAATGACGCCAGCTGTAGTTTAGATATCCGCCATTTTGGATTATCAATCTTAAACCTCAAGCACCCGACCTTTTTTGCGACTTAAATGACCGAGTGGGGTCCAAACGGACCCCAAAATGTTTTGTTCATAGAATCTCTGTTCCAATTACTATTGGTGATCATTGTGCATACATTGCTTCGTCAATGTAAGAGGAATATTTCGACATGTTAAGGTGTTTCTAATTCCACCTCATTATCATAATTTATGCAAAAGATCAGAAGGACCATCTTTTGCACTAAACTTATTCTGACCAGATAGGGGAATTTTGAGGCCCTCAGCAATCTTTATGTCGCATAACTCATGAACGGCTACTGCTAAAGCTACGAATCTTGGTATTATATCACTGTGTTCCGGCCAGATACTGTC
>NC_049979.1:29903543-29904847 GCF_000003815.2 Branchiostoma floridae
CCTCGGAACATGTGTAATCTTTTAAAAGACATGTCTGTAAAAAACAGTCTTATATTTGGATTAAATCCTCCTTTTGGCGGAACCTGTGTGTTTGTAAAAGCGGTGTCTGTAAGATGTAAGTGCAAGTTTTGGAGAAAATCCACTTTTTTTTCTCTCAGAACATTTTAGTTTGTAAGAGCCGTGTCTGTAAGAGAGAAATTGAAAAGGTTTGGAGAAAACCCCCCTTTTTTCCGAACCTTTGTGTAAAAGCCATGTCTGTAAGAGGTAAAGTGTAAGGTTTGGAAAAAATCCTCTGTTTTCTCCTGTGATTTGTAATAGCCGTGTCTTTAAGATCCTAGAGGTGTAAGGTTTGAAGAAAATCGAGAAAATCCAGTTTTTTTCCTTTCGAAACCTATGTGTTTGTTAAAGCCGTGTCTGTAAGATGTAAAGTGTAATGTTTGGAGAAAGTCTGACGTTTTATTTTCGGAACATGTGTTTTCTAATAGCATTGACTATAAGATTAGAAGAGTAAAGTTTGAAAAAAAGATACTCTGTTTTTCTCTCAGAAACTGTGTATTTGTAATAGCCATTTTTGAAAGATATGAAATTTAGGGCTATGAAACAATCCTCCATTTTTCGCGGAACCTGTGTGTTTTTTATAGCCGTGTGTGTAAAGATGTAAAGTTCAAGGTTCGTAGAATATTCCCCTATTTTTCTCTTTGAACTTAAATGATTTCAATAGCCGTGTCGTTAAGATGTAAAGTTTAAATTTGGGAGAAAATCCTTTTTTTTTTCTCTCGGAACCTGTCTGTTGTACAAGCCGTGTCTGTGAGATTTCAAGTGGAAGGATTGGAGAAAATATCTTAGTATTTTTTATCGGAACCTGTGATTTTGTGAAAGCCGTTTCTGTAAAAGGTAAAGTGTAGTGTTTGGAGAAAATCTTCTGTTTTTTCTCGGATTATGTGTGTTTGTAATGTCTTTTTGATAAAAACTGTAAGGATTGGAGAAAAATCTCCTTTTTTTGGAACCTGTGTCTTTGCAAAGGCCATGTCTGTAAGAGTTGTAATGTAAGGTTTGGAGAGGAACCCCTGTTTTCTCTTAGAACATGTGTGTTTGTAATAGCCACTTCTGTAATATGTAAAGTGTAAGGTTTGCAGAAAATCGTCTCTTTTTTCTCGGACCTTTGTGTTTGTAAAAGCCGTGTCTGTATGATATAAGGATTTAAGAAAGCTTTTCTTTAGTGAACTGAAAAGTTAATTCAAATTTTCCATTCTTTGGGGATCTTTTTTAACGCCGTATCCGTATGATGTAATGATTTAAGAAAG
>NC_049979.1:29905184-29908043 GCF_000003815.2 Branchiostoma floridae
CGCCTGAATGGCTTACGCTAGGGCCACCAAACTTGGTAATTTTTCAGAAAAAGTAAATAACAAACATTTTGAGTGAACAAAATATGTTCATCATTTTCATGTTGCCATGGCAACGGAATTCTGACAGACATATTCATTACGAAATTTTCTAATTTTGTATTAAACATTTAAGTTTTAAGGTTTTTTTGGCAAATAAGAGTTGTTTATCACATCTTATAAAGTTCAACGTAAATTTCATGACTCAATTTTCTTAATTTATGCTAATTTGATGACGTCATCGGTCAAAATCCAAGATGACGGCTGATAGATGACGTCTTAATGTCGTCATATAACACGATAATGGCACAAAAGTTGTTACAATGATTTTGGCTTACATATTCATCATTCTCTGAAACTTTCGTGATCCTACAATAACTAATTTAGGTGTGAGTCGCAAAATGTGTTTAAAAAATGCTGGGGTCAGTTTTGACCCCACTGGACCATGCATAAACTTTCTAGGATAACTTAATCAACAATGAGCCGATCTCGGTAAAAACGTACAAGAAGTTATAAGACATATATACAAACAAACTCCTGGAAGGAAAATTGTTTTCGACCAGAAATGACATAATGGCACACATTGATAGTGGTTTGAGGGTTAAAGAATGTACTCGCTTTTTTCTCCCGGAACCTGTGTGTTTGTAATTGCCGTGTCAGTAATATGTAAAGCATAATTATAAGGTTTGGAGAAAATCATCTGTTTTTTTTTTCTTACGGAACCTGTGTGTCAGCAATTGCCGTGACTGTAATATTAAAATATTAATGATTGAATAAAATCCTTCTATTTTAAGAACCCGTGTGTTTGTAATTACCGTGGCAGTAAAATGTAAAGGGTAAGGTTTGAAGAAAATCCTCTTTTTTTTCGGAACCTGTGTGTCTGTAATTGGCGTGACTGTAAGATTAACCCTCAAGCACCCGACCTTTTTCTGCGACTAAAATGACCGAGTGGGGTCCAAACGGACCCCAAAATGTTTTGTTCATAAAATCTCAGTACCATTTCTTATCGGCGATCATTGTATGGTTTTTTTGGTTTTATTTCATGGTTTTATTGCTAGATCAAACTTGTTTATTAATATCATTAACATCCTGTGTAATTTTAAGTCACATTTCAAATCAAATATTCATAATTTATGCTAATTTGATGATGTCATGTGTCAAAATCCAAGATGGCGGACAAATCTTGTCATTTTCTGACGTCATATACACGTCAGTGTCGTCGTCATTGGCAACAAAAGTCTTGGCAGACTTAGACACTAATAAGATAAGCTTTATAGTCATCATTTTGTTTAATACATATATGTATAGCGGAAATTTCATATTTTGACGATTTTAGCCCAAAATATGACATTATGACGTCATAATTACGTCATATTACGTCATAACTATACCAAAATTACAGGAAATATAAAACTTCACTAGTACATCATTCCCTCAAAATTGGTGATCGTAACCGAAGCCGTTTTGAAATTACGAAGGGGGGAGGGGGGGGGGTCAAAAGGGCCCCCCTTGGTCCCAGGAATCCCCAAAAAGCCTGGTCTAGATAGGGTTAAGGTTTAGAGAAAATCATCTGTTTCTTCTCTTGACTCATGTGTGCTTGTAATAGCCGTGTCATAAAGATAGAAAGTGTAACGTTTTGGAAAAATCCTTCGTTTTTTCGGAACTTGTAAGTTTGTAATATCGGTGACTGTAAGATTAAAAGAGTAATGTGTGTATAAAATCCACCCTTTTTGTAGAAACCTTTGTGTTTGTAAAACCCGCGTGTAAAAGATTTAAAATGGTAGTGATTGTATAAAATCCTTCGTTTTTCTCGGAACCTGTGTGTATGTAAAAGCCGTGTCTGTAAAATGTATGATGCAAGGTTTGAAGGAAATCCTCCTTTTTTGTTGTTGTAGCAGGTGTGTTTGTAAAAGCCGCCTGTGTGATATGTAAGGTGTGATGTTTGGAGAAATTCCCCTTTTTCTCTCCCGGAACCTGTGTATTTGTAAATGCCGCGACTTAAGGCGTAAAGTGCAAGGTTTGATGAAAATCCTCTGTCTTTTTGTCTTTGAACCTGTTTGTTTGTAATAGCTGAGTCCGTAAGATGTAAATTGTAAGGTTTGCAGAAAAAAGTGTAATGTTCGGAGGAAATCCTATTTTTTTTTTCTTTTTCTCGGAACCTGTGTGTTCGTTAAAGCCATGTCTGTAAGACAAAAAAAGTAAGGTTTCTAGAAACCCTCTGTTTTTTTTTTTCTTGCAACCTGTTTGTTTGTAAAAGCCGTGTCTTTTAAAAGTAAAGTGTTAGGTATAGAGAAAATGATCTGTTCTCTCTCAGAATCTGTCTATTTGCGGAGAAAACGGAGAAAATCCTGTTTCCTTTTTCTCGGAACTCGTGTGTAGGTAATAACCGTGCCAATAAAATTTTAAGTGCATGGTTTGGAGGAAACTATCTGTTGTTATTTTTTTCTTGGAACCTGTGTGTTTGTAATAGCCGTGGCTGTAAGATGTAAAGTTTTAGGTTTGGAAAAAAATCCGTCTTTCGTTCTCTCGGAACCTCTGTGTTTGTAATAGCCGTGTCTGTAATAGGTGAAGTTGAGTGTTTGGAGAAAATACTCTGTTTTTTTTTTCTCGCAACATGTCTGTTTGTAAAAGGCGTGTCTGTAAGATAGAAAATGCAAGGTCTGGAGAAAACCCTCTTTTTTTCTCGTAACCTTTGTGTTGGTAAAAGCCGGGTCTGTAAGATGTAAGGAAGAAAAAATTGAGAAAATACCTTGTTTTTTTCGGAACCTGTGCTTTTGTAAAAGCTGTGTCTGTATGATAAAGTGTAATGTTAAATGAAATTCA
>NC_049979.1:29908151-29913498 GCF_000003815.2 Branchiostoma floridae
TGTCGAAAACAACCTAGACTGTAGCTTTGTGCTATTTACTGACTACTACAGAGTTTCTAAACAGAGTTTCTTAACACAGCAAAATGCAGAGTAAGCCTGAAAGGGCCACCAGCGAATCTCCCCTAGCTAATTGTTCCCCTGTAGTTTAGATATCCGCTATTTTGGATTATCAATCTTAACCCTCAAGCACCCGACCTTTTTTTGCGACTAAAATGACCGAGTGGGGTCCAAACGGACCCCAAAATGGTTTGTGCATAAAATCTCAGTACCATCTTTTATCGGCGATCATTGTTTATACATTGTTTCGTCAATGTAAGAGAAAGATTTTGATATGTTAAGGTGTTGCTTATTCCAGCTCATTATCATAATTTATGCAAAAGTTCAGAAGGGCCAAATTTTGCACTAAACCTATACTGACCAGATAGGGGAATTTTGAGGCCCTCAGCAACATTTATGTCGCATAACTCATGAACAGCTAGAGCTAAAGCTATTTTATCACAAAATATTGTTTGCAAAAGTTTTTGATCCATAAAGTAAGTTTATAATTTTTTGGGGTTGCCATGGCAACCATATTCTAACAGGCATATTTTGCCAAAATTTGACAATTTCAACAAGGTTTTCTTGGTAAACTACACCTGTTTTCTGACAAAAATTAAATTCTATGAAATTCAATGTAATTTTCATGACTTAAAATTTATATTTTATGCTAATTTCACGACGTCATTGGTCAAAATCCAAGATGGCCGCCCTTATTAGGCAAATTACGACAAAATGTCGTCAAATTACATGTTGATGACACAGAATTTTTTTCTGAGGATATAGGTTTATATTCTTATTATTGTCTAAAAGTGTGGTAGTCATACTATAAGTGGTTAAGGAGTTAGCCTCCAAAGTTTGTTTTAAAAACTGCACATTTTTGCTGGGGTCCGTTTGGACCCCAGAGGGACTGAACACAAACTTTCTTTATAATTTCCACATTATTGTATCAATCTTTGCGAAAACTTTTAGGAGAAGGTATAAGACATATTGACTGACAAAGTCACGAAAGGATTCCGATCAAAAATGTTCAAATGGCACTTCAAAATGTACGCCTGGAGTCCAAATGGACCCCACTGGGGTGTTTGAGGGATAACTTATAGCCGTGTCTGTAAGATGTAAAGTGCAACTCTTTTTGTTCTCCGAGCGTATGTGTTTGTAATAGCGTGTCTGTAAAGTGTCAATTGTAAGGTTCGGATAAATTTTTTTTTTTTTGTGTCCGTGACTGTGTATTTGTAATTGCCGTGTCTCTGAAATGATAACCGAAGTGTTTGGAGAAAATTCTCTTTTTTTTCTCTGAACCATAGCTTGTACACTGCCAAAAATGCTTTTTCTTGTTTTGCTTCCTCACAGAAAATGTTTCCTACATGAAAATAATTATTCTGTTCCTTAGAAAACTTTAAATAACTGTGCTGCTCCATGGGGCAACCATAATTTTGCTTGTCAAATTTTTGAGACGATTTGAGATTTGTTTCCTTGTATTTCCGAAAATGATTCCTTTTTTATCATGTTTTATTCCTCACATTTTTTAATATTTTTTTTTTTATCCTCACAGAAAATTTGTCTTCCAGGAAGAAAAAGTCATTGTATTTCTTGTTGAATCTTCTTATAAAAAAACAAGAATTTCTACAATTTTTTCTTGCCTTATTAAGAAGAAGATTTTGCCTATAACTCATGTAAGAATTGTCCATGGGGTAAGCAAAAAAAAAATGGCAGCGTAAAAGCCGTGTCTGTAAGCTTTAAGTGCAATGTTTGGAGGAAATCCTCCTTTTTTTTCTCACAGCCTGTGTGTCTGGAACAGTTGATAAAAAGTAATGTTTAAAAAATCTCTTTTTTTCGGAACCTGTGTGTTTGTAATAGCCGTGTCTGTAGGATGGTAAGTGTAAGGTTAGGATAAATTACTCCGTTTTTATAGTGGGACCGCGTAGCACAGTGGTATCGTGTTCACCTTGGAACCGAAAGGTTGCGGGTTCGAATCCGACTGCCATGTTACCGACCTTGCGCCCTTGGGAAACACGGCTTTCCTCACTTTACTCAGGTGAAAATAAGTACCTAGCTTCGGCTTGGGCAGTCCCTAGGATAGGACGTTAAATGGAGGTCCCAAGTATGGGGAGAGCCACACCCCATGCCCGTTAAAGAACCCACACACGTGCGATGGTGCGATATGTGTTGGTGCAAATTCTTCTGTTGGGAGTTGGTGGTTCACTTCAAATCACCCGGATGGAGACCTGCGAACCTCTGTCTTGTATCAGCCACGTGGTGATTTACATCATTCAACCGGACGGGAGACCTGGCGCATTCCCGTCTTGTAATTAGCCAGCGAATGGGTAATACTATGTCACCCCGTAAGTGGCGGTATAACCCCGTCGTGTGTAAACATGTGCGAACATGAGCGATCACGTCAACCGATGATGATGATGACTCCATTTTTTAACCTGCTGTTTGCAATAGCCGTGACTGTAAGATTTAAAGTGTAAGATTTAAAGAGGTAATGTGTGAATAAAATCCTCATTTCTTGTGGGAACCTGTGTGTTTGTAAAAGCCGTGTCTGTAAAATGTAAAATTTGGAGATATTCCCCTTTTTTTCTCCAGGAACCTGCGTATTTGTAAAAAAAGTGTGAATTTAAGTCGTTAAGTGTAAAGTTTAAAAAAAATCCTCTGTTTTTCTCTTGGAACCTGTGTGTTTGTAACAGCCGTGTCTGTAAGATAGAAAGTGAAGGTTTGGAGTAAATTCTCCGGGTCTTTTTTTCAGAACCTGTGTGTTTGTATTAGCCATGTCTGTAAGATGTAAGAGGCAAGGTTTGGAGAAAATCCTCTGTTTTTCCCTCGGTCAGATCCTGCGTGTTTGTAAAAGCCGTCACAGTAAGATGTTAAATGTAAGGTTTGGATAATTTTGTTTTTGTTTTTATCACCTTACCCATGAGTTTGTTATAGCCGTGTTTTTAAGATTGTTTTTTTTTCTTGTCATATTTTATTCACAAGTTATAAATTACAAAACATTCAAAGATAATCACTTAAAACTAAACACAATAATTATAGAATATTTACACGAGCATTCCCTTACCATATTTTACACACTAGTGTCTTACTATCTACTCCATCATCTAGACATATGCAGTACTATATACTATTACACATTTACATATTGTTGCAGGGGCCATTCCCACTGGCTTTTTTGGCTAGTGTTTGCTCCCTAGGACTTTTTTACAGGGGTGTTTTATCCCCCCTGGATTTTTTGTGCTAGGGTTTCTTCCCTAGGACTTCTGTGCAGGGGTGTCATCCCTGGGTTTCTGTGCAGGGTTTTCCTTCCCTGGTTTCAATTTTACACATTATCACAAATTTACAGAAATATTACTCAAACATTCCCATTTGCAACAAAAAGACAAATATAAAAATACAAGACAAGAAATCACAAGTATAAACACATCACATATACATAAAGATACCACAATCTAAGCACTAACAAACTCACAAAAACATCAGAACTTGCAATGAAAATGTTTACATATACAATATTAAACTTACACATACCAACCTAAACATAAAAGCATTAAATACAACATACAGACATCAAAAAGCTCATTTACATACATGATCATCCGTGGATTTCTGTGCAGGGTTTTCCGGGTTTCAATTTTACACATATCAGAAATTTACATAAATATTACTCAAACATTCCCATAATTGCAACAAAATGAAAAGATTTTAAAATACCAGACAAGAAATCACAAATAAAGACACATCAAATATACATAGAGATACCACAATCTTAGCGTTATCAATCTCACAAAAACATCAGAACGTGCAATGTTTACATATACAATATTAGACTGAAACATAAAAACCTAGAACATAAGAACATTAAACACCACATAAAAACATCAAAAAGCTCTTGCACATACATGAACATCACATCAGTATTACAGACACAAATAGATAAATAAATAAAGACATTCTTACATCAAGCATACAATTTGCAACACACAAACCTTAGAAATTACAAAAGCTACAGGTTACACAATAAGACATGATCACCCTTATAAAACAATAGAGCAAACAAGAAGACTGCAGCCATCACTCATACAGAAATGAGAAGAAACAACAAAAAAAAAAACAAACAGGCTAAAGCAACCTTAGATAAACAGTGATCAGTGGCACTGTACAACATAAACATCAAAATAACATCTAATTCCATAAACAGAAAAATTTATATTTACTAGTTTAAAGCATCACATAATGGACACTGACAGGTGGAGAGCAACAAAACTCACTAAGCATCTTCAACAGTCAAGAATATTCTTACCTTGAATCTATACAATGCCAAATATGTGTGTCATTCCAAACATCCCTGAGAAACATATTAAAAAGGTCATCTTTCAGTAATTTCACCTCGTTATCTTTATATTGTATCCATGATTTGAAAATAGCAAATTTTGCTAAAGTCACAACTTTGTTTACAAAAAGGCTCACCTTTGACCTATATTCATAACCTAGAAAAATAGTTGATTTGGTAATCTTAACTCTAACCCCCTTGTGAAATAAAAAGTATTCTATCTTCTGCCAGAAATGTTTCAGTCGTTTACATTCCACAAACATGTGTACATAGTTTTCCTCTACATTACATATCCCACAAGTTGGACTGTATACTTTACCTGTCTGATCTTTTATTTTCCATTTATTTAATTTATATTTGCAAGGCAGTATTTGATGTAACAGTTTAAAGTTGAATTCTCTAAGCTTGTTCTCTTTAATGTCTACAGTTAGCCCTTTCCATATTAGCTGTTTATTCAATACAATAACATGTAGCAGTTCCCCTAAGTTATCAATACCCTTTCTCTCTGTAAATATCTGCTTATTTAAATGGTTGTATACAGTTTTAGATGTAGCCTTCTCTACTGGTATAAATTTATCTTGAAGCAATCCAATTTGTGTTGGTTGAGATTCTAGTTTATTTTGTTGGTTAGAGTACTGAGCTAATTTTGTTTTCCATTCTTTTGGTATCGCATTAAGAAGGTTATTGTGCTCAGCCAAAATGTTTTTGGTATCGCTTAATTTTTCCAATAGTGTCCTTGCTAATATAAAACTACCACCAGGAAAGATATCTTTAATCTGAATCAGGCCTCCATTTATCCAGTTTATATAAAATAAAGTTTTTCTCTTTAAAGTGATATTATGATTACCCCAAATTACTTCATTCAGTATTTCCTCTAATGTCTGAGGTTGTTTAGTTAACCCCCCTCCTGCTTTATGCCAAGCAAGGACAACAGCTTTATAGAAGTTGGGTAATGTTGGGATTTCTGGACAATGATCT
>NC_049979.1:29913688-29919235 GCF_000003815.2 Branchiostoma floridae
AGCTTCTAGAGATTTTATCCTGTTGATTATCCCAAAGATAGTTCCATAATGTCCTCTCTATCTGTCTTATTGCCCATTCTGGGGTATCTATATTCATGAAGTTGTAAATTAGTTGGGCCAATGCAAGTTGTTTAATGACAACTACTTTACCATATAGGGTTAGTTTTCTACTTTTCCACAAGTTAAGTGTATTCTTTAGCTTCTCTATTTTCTTTTCCCAATTTAGGAGTTCACATACACTTGGGTTATGGCCAAAGTAAACACCAAGTGCTTTAATGGGTTCTTTTGTCCAATCTAAGTCTAAGACTCTTTTATCTTTTTTCTCCCACACACCTATCCACATAGCCTGGGTTTTAGATTTATTAAGTTTAGTTCCTGCTACCTTACTAAATTCTGTTATAACCTCTACTGCACTTATTATTGAATTTTCATCTCCTAAGATTAATGTTGTGTCATCAGCTACCTGGCTTATTTTAATTTCCTCACTACCCTCATTATGTGGAACTAAGATTCCCTTTATATCTTTAGTGGTTCTAATCTTGGTGGCCATAATTTCTGTCACTAGTATGAACAGCAGACAAGATAATGGGCAACCCTGCCTTATACCTCGGCTTAATTCTATAGGCTCTGATATCCAGCCGTTATTTAATATATTACAGCATGTATCTGTGTATAGTATTTTTATCCATTCTATAAATGTAGGGCCAAAGTTAAATTTGTGTAGAGTTTTGTACATGAAATCTCTATTTACAGAGTCAAAGGCTTTCTCAAAATCCAAGAACAATAGAGCTCCAGTCATTTTTTCGTGCTTAGAATAGAAAATGATGTCATTTATTAATCTGATATTTTGTCCAATGAAACGCCCTTTAATATATGCCGTTTGACTTTGGTTTATAAGTTTTGGAAGTATCTTTTTAACTCTATTCGCTAAGGTAAAGGCTATAATTTTGTAGTCACAGTTAAGTAGGCTTATAGGTCTCCAATTCTTTAAAAGGTACAATTCATTTTTCTTATGTAACAATTTTAGGAGTGCTGTTCTTTGTGAGTAAGTCATTCTTTTGTTTTGATAACCCTCTAAAAATGATTTGTGTACTAGGGGCCCTAAGCTACTCCAAAAATGTTTAAAGAATTCAGAAGGAAGTCCATTGGGCCCTGGGGCTTTATTATTTTTCATTCCATTTAGAGCTTGTTCACATTCTTCTAAGGTTATTGGTTTATCTAATTCATTTCTCTCATCATCATTTAGTGTACAATCTAATGATATATCTGACAGGTATTTATCTACATTATCTGGATTAATATCATCCTGACTATATAGGTCCTTATAGAAGTTTACAGCTTCTGCTAGAATTTCATGCTGATCAAAAATGTCCCTGTCTCCTTGTTTTAGCATATCTATGTTTGATTTAGTTATATTTTTCCTCTCTAGATTGAGAAAGAATTTGGAGCATTTTTCCCCCTCTTTAATCCATTTTGCTCTAGACCTTATGTAGGCTCCTTTTGCCCTTGTTTCATATAATTTGTCTAGCTGTAATTTTACCCTTTCTAATTTATTTCTAGTTGATAAATCTGCCTCACTATCCTCATTTTCTAGAACTTCAGTTAGTGTTTTAATTTTGGTTATTATATAATTTTCCTCTTGTCTACTTTTAACAGCTCTCTTCTTACAGTAAGAAATGGAGAACTCTCTAATTCTTACATAGCATAATTCCAAAAGTAAACCAGAGGGTAATTCAGACGTGTTTTTAAGATTGTGCCATGTTTGGATAAAATCCTTTGTTTTTTCTCAAAAGTGTGTGTTTGTAAAACCCCTGTGTTTAAGATGTACAAGTGTAAAGTGAACGGTTTGGAAAAAAATCTCTTTTTGTTTCTTTCAGAACCTGTGTGGTTGTAATGGACATGTCCGTAAGATGTAAAGTGTAAGGTTTAAAGAAAATTCTTTTTTTTTCTCGATACCTGTGCGTTTCTAATAGCTGAGGCTGCAATATTACAAGAGTAATGTTTGAAAAAAAAATCTTTTTTTTTTCTCACGGATCCTGTGTGTTTGTATCTGCCGTGTCTGAAAGATAAAAAGTGTAGGTCTTTTCCCCCCAGAACCTATATTTAAATAGTAGCCGTGTCTGTGAGGCGTTAAGTGCAAGGTTTGTAGAAAATGCACTTTTTTTCTTGGAACCTGTGTGTTTGTAATAGCTGTGTCTGTAAGATGTTTATTGTAAGGTTTGAATTAAATCCTCCTTTTTTTTCTTGGAACCTGTCTGTAGTTAATAGCCATGTACGTTAGAGGTAAAGTGTAAAGTTTGGAGAAAATCCTGTTATCACTTACAAGTGCAATGTTTAAAATAATCCTGCGTTTTTGGAACCTGTGTATTTTTCAAAAGCCATGTCTGTAAGATAAACAGTCTAATATTGAGATTAAATCCTTAATTTTTTCAGAACCTGTCTGTTAGTAATTGTCGTGTCTGTAAAATGTAAGGTGCAACGTTTGGAAAAAAATCCTTTTTTTTTCTCTCGGAAACCTTTGCGTTTGTAAGAGCTATGTCTGTAAGATGTAAAGTATAATTTTTGGAGAAAATCCTCTTTTTTCTTTCGGAGCCTGTGTATTTTTAAAAGCCGTGTCTGTAAGATGAAAAGTGTAATGTTTGGAGAAAATTCTCATTTTTTTCTCGAAACCTTTTTGTTTCTAATAGCCGTGACTGTAAGATTGGAAGAGTAATGTTTGAAAAAAATCCTCTGTTTTTCGCAGAGAACATGTGTGTTTGTATTATCCGTGTCTAAAAGATAGAAAGTGTTGGGATTGGAAAATTCCTCTTTTTTTCTCGAAACCTGTGTGTAGGTAATAGCCAGGTCTTTCAGATGTAAAGTCTAAGGTTTGGAGAAAATGCACCTTTTTTTTCTTGGAGCCTGTGTGTTTGTAATACCTGTGTCTGTAAGATGTAAATTGTAAGGTTTGGAGGGAAAAAATAATTTTTCTTCTTGGAATCTATTTGTAGCTAATAGCCGTGTCTGGAAGAGGTGAAGCGTAAGATTTGGAGACAATCCTTCGTTTTCATTTATAACCTGTGTGTTTGAAATAGCCTTGTTTGTAAGATTAAAAGTGCAATGCTTAAAAAATCCTGCCTTTTTTCTCGGAACCTGTGTAGTTTTTTAACCCTCAAACCACCGTATGGGGTCAAAACTGACCCCAGCCGTATATCGATGTGTGCAATTATGTCAATTCTGGTCGAAAACAAATTTCCTCCTAGGAGTTTGTTTGTATATCTGTCCTATAACTTCTTATACGATTTTAAAGAAATTGGCTCATTGTTGATTGACTTATCCTCGAAAGTTTATGCATGGTCCATTGGGGTCAAAACTGACCCCAGCATTTTTTCTAAACAAACGAAATTTTTAGAGTATGATGTACCTGTAAGCCAAAATTATTGTACCAACTTTTGGGCCATTATCATGTCAAATGAGGACATTAAGACGTCATCTAGGTAATATCGGACGCCATCTTTGATTTTGACTGATGATGTCATCAAATTTGCATAAATTATGAATATTGAGTTGTGAAATTTATGTTGAATTGAATAAGATGTGATAAACAATTGTTATTTGCCAAGAAAACCTTAAAACTTAAATATTTAACCCTCAAGCACCCAACCTTTTTTTGCGACTAAAATGACCAAGTGGTTATTTAGGGTTGCCATGGCAACGGAATTCTGACAGGCATATTTTTGCAAAAAATTTCCAATTTTGATTTGAACAAGGTTTTTTTGGTAAACCATGCTTGTTTTCGTACAACAATAAAGTTCTATGAAGTTTAATGCTTTTTTCATGATTCAAAATTTATAATTTATGCTAATTTCATGACGTCATTAGTCAAAATCCAAGATGGCCGCCCTTATAAGGTAAATGACGTCATAATGACGTCACATTATATGGTAATGACACAGAAGTTTCTAGGAGGATTAAGTTTTACATGTTTACTATTCTCTGAAAGTTTGGTGGTGATAGGATAAGTAGTTAGAGAGTTAGACTCAAAAGTTTGTTTCAAAACCTGCACTTTTTGGCTGGGGTCCGTTTGGACCCCAGACGGACTGATCACGGACTTTCTTTATATCTTCCACAGTATTGTACCAATCTTCATAAAAACGTAGGAGAAGGTATAGAAGACATTGGCTGAAAAAGTCACGGAAGGATTTTTTTCGTCCAATAAAAAATGTTCAAATGGTACTTCAAAATGTATGCCTGGGGTCCAAATGGACCCCACTCGGGTGTTTGAGGGTTAATACAAAATTAGATAATTTCGTAATTAATATGTCTGTCAGAATTCCGTTGCCATGGCAACATAAAACATGATGAACATACTTTGTTCACTGAAACTGTTTGCTATCAACATTTTCTAAAAAGTTACCAAGTTTGGTGGCCCTATCTGTATACAAGCACACAAGTTTCAAAAGAAGAACAGGATTTTTTCCCAATCTGAAAATTTACATGTTAAAGTCACGGCGTTTACAAACACACAGGTTCCGAGAAAAACGGATAATTTAATCCAAACATTGCAGTTTAATCTTATAGACACGGCTTTCACAAACACACAGGTTCTGAGAAAAGCGGAGGAAAACCTTACACTTAACATCCTACAGACACGGTTTTTACAAACTTACCGGTTCCAAATAAAAGGAAGATTCTTTTTAAAACATTACCTTTTTTCCAGCTGTTATTTTTTATAACCAGAATCAACTCTTAAGTAATACAATGATTTTTTTCTTCCTTAAAAATAACTTTCCTGTGAGGAAGCAATACAAGATAAAAAATGGAAGCATTTTTCGAAATACAAGAAAACAAATCTCAAATCACCTCATAAACGTTTTAAAGAGTCTTTTAAAGATTTCTAGGGGAGAGAATAATTTTCTTCCTGTAAGATACATTTTCTGTGAGGAAGCAATACAAAAAAGCGTTATTGGCAGTGTACAAGCTAAGGTTAAAGAAAAAAAAAACAATTTTCTCTAAACGCTACACTTTTCATTTCAGAGACACGGCTATTACAAATCAACAGTCTCAAAGAAAAACGATTTATCCAAACCTTATAATTGACACTTTACAGACACGGCTACTACAAACACAAAAGCTCGGAGAACAAAAAGAGAATTTTCTCCAAACCCTGCACATAACATCTTACAAACACGGCTATCACTAATACAAAGGTTCCATACTTAGAGAAAAACAGAGCATGTTTCCAAACCTTACACTTTATATCTTACAAAAACCGTTTTACAAACATACAGGTTTCCCAAAGAACGAAGAAATGTATTTTACATTACACATTTCATCTTACAATCACTGTTTTTACAAATACACAGGTTCCTAGAGGAAAAAAAAAACAGGATTTTCTCGATTTTCTCCAAACCTTGCACTTTTTACATCTTACAGACACTTTACAAACACACAGGTTCTGAGTGAAAACAGAGGATTTCCCCAAAACTCAAACTTCGTCTCTTACAGACACGGCTATTACAAAGCACAGGTCCGATCAAAAGAAATTATCTCAAAACTTACACTTTA
>NC_049979.1:29919865-29920616 GCF_000003815.2 Branchiostoma floridae
CCAAACCTTACACTTAACGTTTTACAGACACGGCTTTTACAAACACACAGGTTCGGTACTGAGAAAAAAACAGAGCATTTTTCCAAACCTTACATTTTCTATCTTACAGTCACAACTATTACAGACACACGGGTTCCGAAAGAAAAAAACGGATGATTTTATCTAAACCTTGCACTTCACATCTTACAGACACGGCTATTACAAAAACCCAGGTTCTGAAGAAAGAAAAAACGTAGAATTTTCTCCATTCTGAAAGAAAAAAAAACGGAGGATTTTCTCCAAACCCTACAATTAACATGTTACAGACACGGCTTTGACAAACACACAGGTTCTTAGTGAAAACAGAGGAGTTTCTCCAAACATTGCACGTTACATCTTACAGACATGACTATTACAAACAGACAGGTTCCGAGATAAATGAGGATTTAATCCAAATATCGGACTGTTTTTCTTACAGAAATTGCTTTTAACCCTCAAACCACCGTAGCTTTTTTGTGACGTAGATTACCGTATGGGGTCAAAACTGACCCCAAAACGTTTCGTACAAATACAGTTTTTTTTTGTGAATCTTTTTGTGATTTGTATATATGTATAGTTTCATAAATCTATGTGGGACAGACTGACATGATTAGGTCAGAACACTTCTAGCTCATTATCATAACTTATGCAAAAGATCATAAGGACCACATTTTGCACCAACGCAATTCAGACCGGGAAGGAGGTTTTTGATGCCTGTACCAGCTTCAATGCC
>NC_049979.1:29920716-29923745 GCF_000003815.2 Branchiostoma floridae
ACTACGAAAAATATTTGTCTTGTTTTGTCTTGGTTAGTAACAGTTTACTTAATTCCTGGACACGTGTGCTTGCATGAAGAAATCTCAAGAAGAAATAAGAATGAATAAGAAAAAAAGAAAGAAATCATTCGAAGACCATTTTCTTGTGAATTCTTATAACAAGAGAAATGTCCTTACTTTTCTTAAGCTAAGAAATAATTTCTCAAAAAGACTTTTTCCCCTTAGAATTTTCAAGAAATGTAAGTCAAATATTCTTGGTATTCTTGTATGAAGACTGAAATTCTTGCCATATTTAAGAAAGTACAACAATTTTTCTCTACCCCCTCTTGATTTTCTTATAGTAAGAAAAAAAACAAGAACATCAACATATAAAAACAAGTAGTTACTGGAAACATCGAAAAACTCTATTCTTGCTTTTTGGGGAATGTTCAAGAAAAAACAAGAATTTTGTTCTTACATTTCCTCAGGTATACTGCTCAGAAAAAACAAGAACATTCAAGATAATTTAAGTACAAGATAAAGTGCAAGGAATTACTGGAAAACTAATCTTGAATGTTCTTGTCTTTTGTATCAAGAAACTTTGATAAACGCATCTTTTTTTTTTTAAGTGAAGAAAGTATTTCGCATATAACATTAGCCATGTTAGCGTTCACCGACAAGAGTGTTCTAGAAATCTGGAGTATTTGTATTATCTATCCTAATTCTTAAGGTAATTAAGAACTCAGGTACAAGAGTATGGTCCTTGACTTACTTGACTGAATACTAATAACAAAACAGGACATTACAGAACAAGCTTTGACTAGCATAAGACTTGAATGTTCTTGATTGTTGTTTTTATTCAAAATATACAACTAAAAACTTGCACATATAGAAACTTTTCCATTGACCTTCTTGACAGACCCTGTTTTATAATCATAATCCATGTGTCTATCAAGATGTAAAGAACAATTAGTTGGAACCAGCATAATTTTTGTCTATTTTCTCAATATCAGATCAGAGTTTAAGAAATTAATTCTATATTTTTCTGGTAATAAGACAACAATTTTGCTAAGGATCATGGAAAATTACTCCCATCATCATTTGCTGCAAATTTCAAATTCTAGACAGTTGCAGCTTGCATGCAAACTGCCTCTCCAGGTTTATTTGTCTGATGTGCATTAGATCTTACAAATACAGGGCACAGATATGGTAGATTTCTTTAGGACACTTTCCTGCATCACCTGGGACCCTGATTACAATGTGGCCTTGCATTTCTAAGCTCCAAAGTGCAACCAAAGCAGAAGTCAAGATTGGAACATTATCTATTCAGGTACGTCAGCCATCTTGGTTTTCAAAGTATTTTAATTTCACATTTTCTTTGGTTGCATATGCATGATAAGGCGACCAGTAATTGCAGAATGTAGAAGTGAACACTTGCATGCATTCCTCCAAAACACTATGACGTAAGTATGATATTTTTAAGGAAGGAAAAGTATAGAGATGTCGATGTCCAAAATCCTTATGGGGGAGGGGGGCATTTATTAGGGAATTGTTTGTTCATAAACTGCCTGTGTTTTAGGCGTGGAAACCAGTTGGACCAAAGAGGATGCCCCCATCTCAACTTTGGAAAAGCTTTCAACAAGAACAAGTGACATGTATTATGATTATGATACCATCACCAAGACACCAACAACATTACAGCAGTAATGGTGCTGTTTTAGAAGGACAATAATTAAGTTATTAGTATGCTCAGTATCAGGAAAATGATATTTACAAGCAAGCATCATATATAGTCTAAATCTGTTGGTATCTGCAATAATGTTGCAATCTTTAAAATAATGGTTCATAGAAAAAAATGCCCCAAAATCTGGTATGAAACTTATTGATGGAAATGAGTATGATTGGAAATATATTTACAACTATATAAACAGCAACATTGACCAGTTCGTGATACAAGAACCTTAATCTTACTTTAAGAAATGGTTTCTATGTTTCTAGGTGTGAGAAATTCAGTCTTGAACTTAAAGATAGCAAGATGTTGCTAATACAAAAACTTCAATATTAGCACAGCAAAGTAGTACCCGTAGGTCGGCTAGCTGTCCGAAATTTGGTGTTGGTGTATAAGAGTATATTAATCTCAGATGTAAGAGAATATCTTTAGGCAATAAGAAGTGTACTTTTGATTTAAGAAAGTTACTCTTGTTGTATGAACAATTAAGAACATATTTCTGGCAATAAGAAGTGTGCTCTTGATGAAAGAAAGCTATTCTTGATATAAGAAATTTGATCTTGGTATAAGAACCTACTACCTACCTACCTAGTCCCTTGACCTCCAGGTCGTTGGGGGGACAAGGTAGACATGAAGATCGAGATTTGCCTCCAGGTTCTATAAGAACACCAATCTTGAAAGTAAGAAAATATTTCTGGGAATAAGAATTGTTTGGGGACGTTATTGGGTGGGCGGGCAACAGAAGGAGACGTGAAAACTGTGGCTGCAATTTTCGAATTCTTACTTGTGCTCCAGTCAAAATATTACAGCAAAATGAGTTTGAATAGACCTAATCTGACAGAGATTACGCAAAATCAATACAATGAAAGATCGCTGTTAGCTGGATATGATTAAGTTTTTAAAACACATTCCAGTAAAAAAAACAACAGTGGATAACATCAGAGACAAACAATGTGTGGCCAAACAATACTGTGAGTACATTCAAGGGGATTTACTTTCACAGAAGCTGGAAAAATGATTTTTCGATGTCGTTTTAAGTTCACTGAAGCGCCATAGACTGTACATAGTCACATACTATAGGGGAAAATGTTCGCAGTAGTTTTAAGGTCGCGGTAAAGTGGCCACCGCAAAAGGGGCAAAAACAAAGCTACCGCGAACATTTCTGCATTTACATTATAGTCTTGGTAACAATAAAAAATGACGGGGGCCCTTATCTAGTGGGGTATTTTCAAACCGGGACTTAGGCCCCGACTAATACATTGCAGTTAAATGGCTTTAAAAAGGCTCTGACAGAAATTGCACATGAATTATGTTGGGATGG
>NC_049979.1:29924060-29926319 GCF_000003815.2 Branchiostoma floridae
TCCGTCTATGATTTTCAATGAATGCACAGAAATAGCACCATAAGATATTGTGGCACGTACAAAAGTTACAAAACAGTGACAAAAGTACTACAGTATAGTGATTTATAGTGAACATTTCTCAAAAAATTTATAAAGAAATGTGCACCACATCGGGTTCAAAGTCGAGTCCAAAATTTAAAAATCCATTGGGGGAGGGGTGCCCAACAGCCGTCAGAACATCTGTAAAAAATCACCAACGGTCAGGGCATTTGAAGTTGTTGGATTAAATCGTATCTGTTTCAATTTTAGTGGCATTTGCCATGGCTTATTCCTCATGCACATTCAAAAGTCATATATAAACACAAATAAGAACTACATGTCTGCCGAAAGACTCTATACAAACTTCTAACTGATATATTCCTAATTCAACCTTAAGACAACCAAAAAGTGAAATAGTATTGACCGTACTCTATCTTATATCTTTTCTATGTAACAGCAGGCTATTAGACACACATACAAAACACACTCGGAATGTTAAGAAACAAAAGACGACCGAACTTTTAAAATTACTGAACACATCTTAATCTAACCCTTTGTAAATCCGACCACATCTATGCCATGATTTAAACAACGTATTGAATAATGTTGGTGGTTCACCTGTTTAAAATTCATACTCCTATTCATCAGCAAACAGAAGATTGTAAACAGAATTGCTGGGGGTGTCCTCATTACAATAAGGTTTTGTTTTCATCACACATAGTTTTGGGCAGAGGGATATCATGATAAAAACGACAAAGCAAGTTGGAAGGTGGCATAGCAAGCTACTGCATCACAGGATGGCAGTGCTAGTGTTGTGTTCACTACAACAGACGAGACGTCTGTCGCCCGCCAGGAGCACTGTTTATCCACGTAGTGATATAGTAGCTATTTATGCAGTAGATATGAAAGAAAAGTCATCTTACCAAATCGCTGAAAATCATAGTATAGCTTGTAGTCTAGCTTTACTCTGACCTTAGTACTTAGTACCGAAGAAGATTACAATAATACTACCTAACCATAATAAAGTCAAAAATAAAGCTGTCACGGCTACGTGTCAAGGCTATAGGGACGAGACAAAACTTTTATGCAGGAAACCATCCAAGGACAGTTACATTTCGTCTGCGGTCAACTGTTGTCTCCGCACAATTCCGTCTCTTGAATAGTAGCTCTTTTGTGTAGGTTCTATGGCCAAGCCACATTGTTTACAGCATGACTGCCGGTTGCAAAGCTAGCGGTGATAGTTCATTGGCTGCTTTGGTAGTGTAAACATTACCTTAATTAAGGCCTCTTGACAAGTAAATGTTAACCAACGCATGGATGTTTTATAATAATAAACTTTAGAAAACTTAAATCTCTACTTGAGAATATTCTCCATTGCGTTAAGGTTATGCCCATATATGTAAGTCTGACTTGGCGATTCAAGAGTATAAAACTAAAAAAAGTTAAAAGCTAGGTTGAACAAAATTTCCGCTGTGTCCTGGACAAAGCACTGATAAAAAAACTCCCTAATGTGACCATACCAGCAGCTAGGAGGTTGAATTATCCCTCATTATTATATAAACTAATAGAATTCCAAGGCCGTATACAGGCTGAAAACAAAGGAAGGTACAGGTTAGCATGAAATATTGTCAAAATGCTAGTCAAAATTTTTCTCTACTGGTTCTCAGCGGATGTATGTTTAACTTCCACGCTTATAAGTACATAGGTACTGCATCAGTTAAGAAAATCAGTTTGTTTTTAGTCTTTGTCATAACTCGGTCGCATTTCGACGTCGATCTGTTGCGTCAGTCACAGAATGTCATATAAGTGCCTTTTCAATGGGGGGTAGGGCGAGTGTACAACGAGGGACCTCTTGGTTCCGCCGAGCAAAAGACCCTACTAGTCACACCACACCAACCACGCAAATACGACTTCAAGAAATTTCCAAGTAACCCTTAATTCGATTCAACAGCGAACAAGATTTGAATGACTTTTGTGATGATACAAAGTATGATGCTCTGTGATTAGCTTAGAAGTTGCAATTTTTCAGGTGCAGAGAATAGTCAAAATATACACCGAAGGATAACAACGCATGTACTTCGTGACAATCGTGTTTTTTTTGTTTTTTTTTGGTTGGTTGGTTTCTGTCAGAATATATCTAATATGCTTCTCATGCAGGTTTGAAAAAATCTCCCGACCTTTCATATTAGTCAGTATATTAATGTAATTAAAAGATATAGGCAATATATCATTGTACCGCTG
>NC_049979.1:29926482-29929123 GCF_000003815.2 Branchiostoma floridae
GTTAAATGGCTTTAAAAAGGCTCTGACAGAAATTGCACATAATTTATGTTGGGATGGATGTTGTTACTTGGCTCGTGATGGTTTGTGAGACAAACACACACACACACACTACTCCTCATAAGACGGCTAGAAGTAGTTGTTACTATTAGTTAAAAACAATGTATTGTTGGTCACGATCATACAAGGACTCTGTTCGGTGGGGAGTTTTCAAACCCTGAGCTGGGCCCCGATAAATTACAGTTGAGTAATTTTGAATAGACTGGCTCTGGTTTTTGCCCCTTTTGCGGTGGCCACTTTACCGCGAACTTAAAACTACCGCGAACATTTTTTCGACTATACACTATAGTATGTGATTACAGTCTATGTCGTTACAACGAAATAATTAGACAAATTGGAAGACAAAACGCATGTCATGGTTACTTTGTCTAAAAAAAATCTGGGCATCCATAGATTAAAAACATTTGACTTATAAGATTACATCGACGAAGAAGCAATGTCACTATTCCGCACCATCAAGTTTACACCACATTCCCTTCGAATCTTAAGCCACTCCAAATCACTATTGTAGAATCCGGTGATGCCATGTACAGCACAGAGAGCGATGAAACGCCTTTCATATCTGTGCCGCACCCTGAACCAACAACGGTTTCTGCCGCCCACTTAGCACGCTGTATCTTACGGGTAATTAAGGACTGCGGGTTTCGGATTCGCGTCGTATTCATCGAAAATGTCCCCTTGTGGCCAGTGTCCTTTCTATAATTCATAATAATCTGCAAATGTGCGAGATTCCGATTGTCGGATTTTGTTTCCTGCCAAAGTGTCCACTGGAGCGGTGCTTTGTGGATAATTTGGAAATCTAATTCATGAAATCCCAGTTTTCGTATTTCTACAGATTCTGCGAAGGTAGTAATGTGATGGATTCCGGCAGTCTGATTTTCTGTGCTTCCTGATTGCACTTATCAAGAGTCTTAGTAGTGCGGTGTACTGTTATTAATTATATTCAATGCGAAACTCCCATCAAAATCAAGGGTTTACCTAAATACGCCGCCGTATCTGTCAGGATTCGAGGAAACTCGTTTCTGAGAAGTATACGGCACCGGAATTGGTCCGATTTGCGGTGCATCGTCGTATTCGAGTAAGGATCATGGATTTGTATGGATTCGCTCTGAAACGTTCCCTGTTCGGCATGTCGCTCGATTTCGGATCCGTCGTATTTTTTAGGATTCGAAGTCATTTTCGTGCAGTGAACCAACTGACAACATTCGTGCATACATTATCTGTAATTGCTGTCAGAGCCAGTCTTTTCAAAATCACTCAACTGTAATGTATCGGGGCCCAGTTCAGGGTTTGAAAAAGATCCCCACCGAACAGAATCCCTGTATGATCGTGACCAACAATACATTGTTTTTAACTAATAGTAACAACTACTTCTAGCCGTCTTATGAGGAGTAGTGTGTGTGTGTGTGTGTGTGTGTGTTTGTCTCACAACCCATCACGAGCCGAGTAACAACATCCATCCCAACATAAATCATGTGCAATTTCTGTCAGAGCCTTTTTAAAGCCATTTAACTGCAATGTATTAGTCGGGGCCTAAGTCCCGGTTTGAAAATACCCCACTAGATAAGGGCCCCCGTCATTTTTTATTGTTACCAAGACTATAATGTAAATGCAGAAATGTTCGCGGTAGCTTTGTTTTTGCCCCTTTTGCGGTGGCCACTTTACCGCGACCTTAAAACTACTGCGAACATTTTCCCCTATAGTATGTGACTATGTACAGTCTATGGCGCTTCAGTGAACTTAAAACGACATCGAAAAATCATTTTTCCAGCTTCTGTGAAAGTAAATCCCCTTGAATGTACTCACAGTATTGTTTGGCCACACATTGTTTGTCTCTGATGTTATCCACTGTTGTTTTTTTTACTGGAATGTGTTTTAAAAACTTAATCATATCCAGCTAACAGCGATCTTTCATTGTATTGATTTTGCGTAATCTCTGTCAGATTAGGTCTATTCAAACTCATTTTGCTGTAATATTTTGACTGGAGCACAAGTAAGAATTCGAAAATTGCAGCCACAGTTTTCACGTCTCCTTCTGTTGCCCGCCCACCCAATAACGTCCCCAAACAATTCTTATTCCCAGAAATATTTTCTTACTTTCAAGATTGGTGTTCTTATAGAACCTGGAGGCAAATCTCGATCTTCATGTCTACCTTGTCCCCCCAACGACCTGGAGGTCAAGGGACTAGGTAGGTAGGTAGTAGGTTCTTATACCAAGATCAAATTTCTTATATCAAGAATAGCTTTCTTTCATCAAGAGCACACTTCTTATTGCCAGAAATATGTTCTTAATTGTTCATACAACAAGAGTAACTTTCTTAAATCAAAAGTACACTTCTTATTGCCTAAAGATATTCTCTTACATCTGAGATTAATATACTCTTATACACCAACACCAAATTTCGGACAGCTAGCCGACCTACGGGTACTACTTTGCTGTGCTAATATTGAAGTTTTTGTATTAGCAACATCTTGCTATCTTTAAGTTCAAGACTGAATTTCTCACACCTAGAAACATAGAAACCATTTCTTAAGTAAGATTAAGGTTCTTGTATCACGAACTGGTCAATGTTGCTGTTTATAT
>NC_049979.1:29929377-29931091 GCF_000003815.2 Branchiostoma floridae
AATCAAAAGTACACTTCTTATGCCTAAAGATATTCTCTTACATCTGAGATTAATATACTCTTATACACCACGACCAAATTTCGGACAGCTAGCCGACCTACGGGTACTACTTTGCTGTGCTAATATTGAAGTTTTTGTATTAGCAACATCTTGCTATCTTTAAGTTCAAGACTGAATTTCTCACACCTAGAAACATAGAAACCATTTCTTAAAGTAAGATTAAGGTTCTTGTATCACGAACTGGTCAATGTTGCTGTTTATATAGTTGTAAATATATTTCCAATCATACTCATTTCCATCAATAAGTTTCATACCAGATTTTGGGGCATTTTTTTCTATGAACCATTATTTTAAAGATTGCAACATTATTGCAGATACCAACAGATTTAGACTATATATGATGCTTGCTTGTAAATATCATTTTCCTGATACTGAGCATACTAATAACTTAATTATTGTCCTTCTAAAACAGCACCATTACTGCTGTAATGTTGTTGGTGTCTTGGTGATGGTATCATAATCATAATACATGTCACTTGTTCTTGTTGAAAGCTTTTCCAAAGTTGAGATGGGGGCATCCTCTTTGGTCCAACTGGTTTCCACGCCTAAAACACAGGCAGTTTATAAACAAACAATTCCCTAATAAATGCCCCCCTCCCCCATAAGGATTTTGGACATCGACATCTCTATACTTTTCCTTCCTTAAAAATATCATACTTACGTCATAGTGTTTTGGAGGAATGCATGCAAGTGTTCACTTCTACATTCTGCAATTACTGGTCGCCTTATCATGCATATGCAACCAAAGAAAATGTGAAATTAAAATACTTTGAAAACCAAGATGGCTGACGTACTGAATAGATAATGTTCCAATCTTGACTTCTGCTTTGGTTGCACTTTGGAGCTTAGACATGCAAGGCCACATTGTAATCAGGGTCCCAGGTGATACAGGAAAGTGTCCTAAAGAAATCTACCATATCTGTGCCCTGTATTTGTAAGATCTAATGCACATCAGACAAATAAACCTGGAGAGGCAGTTTGCATGCAAGCTGCAACTGTCTAGAATTTGAAATTTGCAGCAAATGATGATGGGAGTAATTTTCCATGATCCTTAGCAATATTGTTGTCTTATTACCAGAAAAATATAGAATTAATTTCTTAAACTCTGATCTGATATTGAGAAAATAGACAAAAATTATGCTGGTTCCAACTAATTGTTCTTTACATCTTGATAGACACATGGATTATGATTATAAAACAGGGTCTGTCAAGAAGGTCAATGGAAAAGTTTCTATATGTGCAAGTTTTTAGTTGTATATTTTGAATAAAAACAACAATCAAGAACATTCAAGTCTTATGCTAGTCAAAGCTTGTTCTGTAATTTCCTGTTTTGTTATTAGTATTCAGTTAAGTAAGTCAAGGACCATACTCTTGTACCTGAGTTCTTAATTACCTTAAGAATTAGGATAGATAATACAAATACTCCAGATTTCTAGAACACTCTTGTCGGTGAACGCTAACATGGCTAATGTTATATGAGAAATACTTTCTTCACTTAAAAAAAAGATGCGTTTATCAAAGTTTCTTGATACAAAAGACAAGAACATTCAAGATTAGTTTTCCAGTAATTCCTTGCACTTTATCTGGTACTTAAATTATCTTGAATGTTCTTGTTTTTTCTGAGCAGTATACCGAGGAAATGTAAGAACAAAAT
>NC_049979.1:29931388-29934195 GCF_000003815.2 Branchiostoma floridae
ACAAGAAAATGGTCTTCGAATGATCTCTTTCTTTTTTTCTTATTCATTCTTATTTCTTCTTGAAATTTCTTCATGCAAGCACACGTGTCCAGGAATTAAGTAAACTGTTACTAACCAAGACAAAACAAGACAAATATTTTTCGTAGTGATGTAGCATAAGCCATTCAGGCGCTATACGGCATTGAAGCTGGTACAGGCATCAAAAACCTCCTTCCCGGTCTGAATTGCGTTGGTGCAAAATGTGGTCCTTATGATCTTTTGCATAAACTATGATAATGAGCTAGAAGTGTTCTCACCTAATCATGTCAGTCTGTACCACATAGATTTATGAAACTATACATATATACACATCACCAAAAGATTCACACAAAAAAACTGTATTTGTACGAAACGTTTTGGGGTCAGTTTTGACCCCATACGGTAATCTACGTCACAAAAAAGCTACGGTGGTTTGAGGGTTAAAAGCAATTTCTGTAAGAAAAACAGTCCGATATTTGGATTAAATCCTCATTTTTCTCGGAACCTGTCTGTTTGTAATAGTCATGTCTGTAAGATGTAACGTGCAATGTTTGGAGAAACTCCTCTGTTTTCACTAAGAACCTGTGTGTTTGTCAAAGCCGTGTCTGTAACATGTTAATTGTAGGGTTTGGAGAAAATCCTCCGTTTTTTTTCTTTCAGAATGGAGAAAATTCTACGTTTTTTTTTTCTTTCAGAACCTGGGTTTTTGTAATAGCCGTGTCTGTAAGATGTGAAGTGCAAGGTTTAGATAAAATCATCCGTTTTTTTTCTTTCGGAACCTGTGTGTCTGTAATAGTTGTGACTGTAAGATAGAAAATGTAAGGTTTGGAGAAAATCCTCCGTTTTTTTCTCGAAACCTAGGGCCTGTGTGTGAAATAACCGTGATTGTAAGATTAAATGAGTAATGCTTGAAAAACAAATTCTCTGTTTTTCTCTCAGTACCGAACCTGTATATTTGTAATACTAAATTTGTAGCTAAAAGATATAAAGTGTAGGGTTTGGAAAAAAAATTTTTTTTCCTAAATCTGTGTATTGGAAATAGCGTGTCTGCAATATGTAAACTGAAATATGCTTTTCTCGGAACCTGTATGTTTGTTATAGCTGTGTCTGTTAGATTTAAAGTGGTACGGTTGGAGTATATCCCTTTTTTTCCTGAAAATCCTCTTTTTTTATCGGATTATGTGTGTTTGTAAAGTCCATGTCTTTTTTATGATTTCTGTAAGAAAAAAAAATTGTAAGGTTTGAAGAAAATTCTCCTTTTTTAACGTAACCTGTGTGAAGGTAAAAGCCGTGTCTGTGAGAAGTAAAGTGCGTGATTTGGAGAAAATCATTTTTTCTCTCTCGGAACCTGTGTGTTGGTAAGAGCCATGTCAGTACGATGTTAAGAGTAAGGTTTGAGGAAAGTCGCCTCTTTTTTTCAGGGAACCTGTGTGTTTATAATAGCATTTCGGTAAAATGTAAAGTGTAAGGTTTGGAGATAAGCTCTTTTTATCGGAACCTGTGCGTTTGTAATAGCCGTGTCTGTAAGAGACGAAGTTTAGTGTTTGAAGAAAATCCTCTGGTTTTTCTGAACCTGTGTGTTTGTAAAAGCCATGTCTGTAAGAGATGAAGTTTGAGGTTTGGGGAAATCCTCTGTTTTCACTCAGAACCTGTGTGTTTGTAAAAGTGTCTGTAAGATGTAAAAAGTGCAAGGTTTGGAGAAAATCGAGAAAATCCTGTTTTTTTTTCCTCTAGGAACCTGTGTATTTGTAAAAACAGTGTTTGTAAGATGAAATGTGTAATGTAAAATACATTTCTTCATTCTTTGGGAAACCTGTATGTTTATAAAACGGTTTTTGTAAGATATAAAGTGTAAGGTTTGGAAACATGCTCTGTTTTTCTCTAAGTATGGAACCTTTGTATTAGTAATAGCCGTGTTTGTAAGATGTTATGTGCAGGGTTTGGAGAAAATTTTCTTTTTGTTCTCCGAGCTTTTGTGTTTGTAGTAGCCGTGTCTGTAAAGTGTCAATTACAAGGTTTGGATAAATCCTTTTTCTTTGAGACTGTTGATTTGTAATAGCCGTGTCTCTGAAATGAAAAGTGTAGCGTTTAGAGAAAATTGTTTTTTTTTTTCTTTAACCTTAGCTTGTACACTGCCAATAACGCTTTTTTGTATTGCTTCCTCACAGAAAATGTATCTTACAGGAAGAAAATTATTCTCTCCCCTAGAAATCTTTAAAAGACTCTTTAAAACGTTTATGAGGTGATTTGAGATTTGTTTTCTTGTATTTCGAAAAATGCTTCCATTTTTTATCTTGTATTGCTTCCTCACAGGAAAGTTATCTTTAAGGAAGAAATAAAACCTTGTATTACTTAAGAGTTGATTCTGGTTATAAAAAATAATTTACACTATTCTTTTATCTTGCATTATAAAAAAAAAAAATTTTCCTAAATAAGTCTCTAGATTTGTTATTCCTGCAAGAACATTTTTCTTCCTCTAAGCAAAATAAAAAGGAAAAAAATCATTTTGGGCAGTGTAAAAGCCGTGTCTGTAAGCTGTTAAGTGCAAGGTTTGGAGAAAATCCTCCGTTTTTTTCTCTCACAACCTGTGTGTTTGGAACAGCTGGAAAAAAGGTAATGTTTTAAAAAGAATCTTCCTTTTGTTGGAACCGGTAAGTTTGTAAAAACCGTGTCTGTAGGATGTTAAGTGTAAGGTTTTCCTCCGCTTTTCTCAGAACCTGTGTGTTTGTGAAAGCCGTGTCTATAAGATTAAACTGCAATGTTTGGATTGAATTATCCGTTTTTCTCGG
>NC_049979.1:29937413-29943334 GCF_000003815.2 Branchiostoma floridae
CCAATTCTTTCTCATCTAGAGAGGAAAAATATAACTAAATCAAACATAGATATGCTAAAACAAGGAGACAGGGACATTTTTGATCAGCATGAAATTCTAGCAGAAGCTGTAAACTTCTATAAGGACCTATATAGTCAGGATGATATTAATCCAGATAATGTAGATAAATACCTGTCAGATATATCATTAGATTGTACACTAAATGATGATGAGAGAAATGAATTAGATAAACAAATAACCTTAGAAGAATGTGAACAAGCTCTAAATGGAATGAAAAATAATAAAGCCCCAGGGCCCAATGGACTTCCTTCTGAATTCTTTGAACATTTTTGGAGTAGCTTAGGGCCCCTAGTACACAAATCATTTTTAGAGGGTTATCAAAACAAAAGAATGACTTACTCACAAAGAACAGCACTCCTAAAATTGTTACATAAGAAAAATGAATTGTACCTTTTAAAGAATTGGAGACCTATAAGCCTACTTAAATGTGACTACAAAATTATAGCCTTTACCTTAGCGAATAGAGTTAAAAAGATACTTCCAAAACTTATAAACCAAAGTCAAACGGCATATATTAAAGGGCGTTTCATTGGACAAAATATCAGATTAATAAATGACATCATTTTCTATTCTAAGCACGAAAAAATGACTGGAGCTCTATTGTTCTTGGATTTTGAGAAAGCCTTTGACTCTGTAAATAGAGATTTCATGTACAAAACTCTACACAAATTTAACTTTGGTCCTACATTTATAGAATGGATAAAAATACTATACACAGATACATGCTGTAATATATTAAATAACGGCTGGATATCAGAGCCTATAGAATTAAGCCGAGGTATAAGGCAGGGTTGCCCATTATCTTGTCTGCTGTTCATACTAGTGACAGAAATTATGGCCACCAAGATTAGAACCACTAAAGATATAAAGGGAATCTTAGTTCCACATAATGAGGGTAGTGAGGAAATTAAAATAAGCCAGGTAGCTGATGACACAACATTAATCTTAGGAGATGAAAATTCAATAATAAGTGCAGTAGAGGTTATAACAGAATTTAGTAAGGTAGCAGGAACTAAACTTAATAAATCTAAAACCCAGGCTATGTGGATAGGTGTGTGGGAGAAAAAAGATAAAAGAGTCTTAGACTTAGATTGGACAAAAGAACCCATTAAAGCACTTGGTGTTTACTTTGGCCATAACCCAAGTGTATGTGAACTCCTAAATTGGGAAAAGAAAATAGAGAAGCTAAAGAATACACTTAACTTGTGGAAAAGTAGAAAACTAACCCTATATGGTAAAGTAGTTGTCATTAAGCAACTTGCATTGGCCCAACTAAATTACAACTTCATGAATATAGATACCCCAGAATGGGCAATAAGACAGATAGAGAGGACATTATGGAACTATCTTTGGGATAATAAACAGGATAAAATCTCTAGAAGCTGTATAATTGGAGACTACTGTGAAGGTGGAATAAAAATGGTTAATGTTAGATGTCAGATTCAGGGTCTATTGGCTTCATGGGAGAGGAGACTTTGTAGTGGACCTATGGCCCAGTGGAAATTGATTCCCAGCTTTTACCTTAAATATTATGGTGATGATAATTTGATTGTTAGAATGAATTTCCTATCTAAAGATCATTGTCCAGAAATCCCAACTTTACCCAACTTCTATAAAACTGTTGTCCTTGCTTGGCATAAAGCAGGAGGGGGGTTAACTAAACAACCTCAGACATTAGAGGAAATACTGAATGAAGTAATTTGGGGTAATCATAATATCACTTTAAAGAGAAAAACTTTATTTTATGAAAACTGGATAAATGGAGGCCTGATTCAGATTAAAGATATCTTTCCTGGTGGTATTTTTATATTAGCAAGGACACTATTGGAAAAATTAAGCGATACCAAAAACATTTTGGCTGAGCACAATAACCTTCTTAATGCGATACCAAAAGAATGGAAAACAAAATTAGCTCAGTACTCTAACCAACAAAATAAACTAGAATCTCAACCAACACAAATTGGATTGCTTCAAGATAAATTTATACCAGTAGAGAAGGCTACATCTAAAACTGTATACAACCATTTAAATAAGCAGATATTTACAGAGAGAAAGAGTATTGATAACTTAGGGGAACTGCTACATGTTATTGTATTGAATAAACAGCTAATATGGAAAGGGCTAACTGTAGACATTAAAGAGAACAAGCTTAGAGAATTCAACTTTAAACTGTTACATCAAATACTGCCTTGCAAATATAAATTAAATAAATGGAAAATAAAAGATCAGACAGGTAAAGTATACAGTCCAACTTGTGGGATATGTAATGTAGAGGAAAACTATGTACACATGTTTGTGGAATGTAAACGACTGAAACATTTCTGGCAGAAGATAGAATACTTTTTATTTCACAAGGGGGTTAGAGTTAAGATTACCAAATCAACTATTTTTCTAGGTTATGAATATAGGTCAAAGGTGAGCCTTTTTGTAAACAAAGTTGTGACTTTAGCAAAATTTGCTATTTTCAAATCATGGATACAATATAAAGATAACGAAGTGAAATTACTGAAAGATGACCTTTTTAATATGTTTCTCGGGGATGTTTGGAATGACACACATATTTGGCATTGTATAGATTCAAGGTAAGAATATTCTTGACTGTTGAAGATGCTTAGTGAGTTTTGTTGCTCTCCACCTGTCAGTGTCCATTATGTGATGCTTTAAACTAGTAAATATAAATTTTTCTGTTTATGGAATTAGATGTTATTTTGATGTTTATGTTGTACAGTGCCACTGATCACTGTTTAGCTAAGGTTGCTTTAGCCTGTTTGTTGTTTTTTTTTGTTTGTTTCTTCTCATTTCTGGATGAGTGATGGCTGCAGTCTTCTTGTTTGCTCTATTGTTTTATAAGGGTGATCATGTCTTGTTGTATAACCTGTAGCTTTTGTAATTTCTAAGGTTTGTGTGTTGCAAATTGTATGCTTGATGTAAGAATGTCTTTATTTATTTATCTATTTGTTTCTGTAATACTGATGTGATGTTCATGTATGTGCAAGAGCTTTTTGATGTTTTTATGTGGTGTTTAATGTTATTATGTTCTAGGTTTTTATGTTTCAGTCTAATATTGTATATGTAAACATTGCACGTTCTGATGTTTTTGTGAGATTTATAATGCTAAGATTGTGGTATCTCTATGTATATTTGATGTGTCTTTATTTGTGATTTCTTGTCTGGTATTTTAAAATCTTTTCATTTTGTTGCAATTATGGGAATGTTTGAGTAATATTTATGTAAATTTCTGATATGTGTAAAATTGAAACCCGGAAAACCCTGCACAGAAATCCACGGATGATCATGTATGTGAATGAGCTTTTTGATGTTTGTATGTTGTATTTAATGCTTTTATGTTTAGGTTGGTATGTGTAAGTTTAATATTGTATATGTAAACATTTTCATTGCAAGTTCTGATGTTTTTGTGAGTTTGTTAGTGCTTAGATTGTGGTATCTTTATGTATATGTGATGTGTTTATACTTGTGATTTCTTGTCTTGTATTTTTATATTTGTCTTTTTGTTGCAAATGGGAATGTTTGAGTAATATTTCTGTAAATTTGTGATAATGTGTAAAATTGAAACTAGGGAAGGAAAACCCTGCACAGAAACCCAGGGATGACACCCCTGCACAGAAGTCCTAAGGAAGAAACCCTAGCACAAAAAATCCAGGGGGGATAAAACACCCCTGTAAAAAAAGTCCTAGGGAGCAAACCCTAGCCAAAAAAAGCCAGTGGGAATGGCCCCTGCAACAATATGTAAATGTGAAATAGTATATAGTACTGCATATGTCTAGATGATGGAGTAGATAGTAAGACACTAGTGTGTAAAATATGGTAAGGGAATGCTCGTGTAAATATTCTATACTGATTGTGCTTAGTTTTAAGTGATTATCTTTGAATGTTTTGTAATTTATAACTTGTGAATAAAATATGACAAGAAAAAAAAACAATCTTAAAAACACGGCTATAACAAACTCATGGGTAAGGTGATAAAAAATTATCCAAACCTTACATTTAACATCTTACTGTGACGGCTTTTACAAACACGCAGGATCTGACCGAGGGAAAACAGAGGATTTTCTCCAAACCTTGCACCTTACATCTGACAGACATGGCTAATACAAACACACAGGTTCTGAAAAAAAGACCCGGAGAATTTACTCCAAACCTTCACTTTCTATCTTTCAGACACGGCTGTTACAAACACACAGGTTCCAAGAGAAAAACAGAGGATTTTTTTTAAACTTTACACTTAACGACTTAAATTCACACTTTTTTACAAATACGCAGGTTCCTGGAGAAAAAAAAGGGAATATCTCCAAATTTTACATTTTACAGACACGGCTTTTACAAACACACAGGTTCCCACAAGAAATGAGGATTTTATTCACACATTACCTCTTTAAATCTTACAGTCACGGCTATTGCAAACAGCAGGTTAAAAAATGGAGTCATCATCATCATCGGTCGACGTGATCGCACATGTTCGCACACGTGTTCGCACAAAAAACGGAGTAATTTATCCTAACCTTACACTTACCATCCTACAGACACGGCTATTACAAACACACAGGTTCCGAAAAAAAGAGGATTTTTTAAACATTACTTTTTATCAACCGTTCCAGACACACAGGCTGTGAGAGAAAAAAGCGGAGGATTTCCTCCAAACATTGCACTTAATGCTTACAGACACGGCTTTTACGCTGCCATTTTTTTTGCTTACCCCATGGACAATTCTTACATGAGTTATAGGCAAAATCTTCTTCTTAATAAGGCAAGAAAAATTGTAGAAATTCAACAAGAAATACAATGAAGACAAATTTTCTGTGAGGATAAAAAAAAAAATATTAAAAAATGTGAGGAATAAAACATGATAAAAAAGGAATCATTTTCGGAAATACAAGGACACAAATCTCAAATCGTCTCAAAAATTTGACAAGCAAAATTATGGTTGCCCCATGGAGCAGCACAGTTATTTAAAGTTTTCTAAGGAACAGAATAATTATTTTCATGTAGGAAACATTTTCTGTGAGGAAGCAAAACAAGAAAAAGCATTTTTGGCAGTGTACAAGCTATGGTTCAGAGAAAAAAAAGAGAATTTTCTCCAAACACTTCGGTTATCATTTCAGAGACACGGCAATTACAAATACACAGTCACGGACAAAAAAAAAGAATTTTATCCGAACCTTACAATTGACACTTTACAGACACGCTATTACAAACACATACGCTCGGAGAACAAAAAGAGTTGCACTTTACATCTTACAGACACGGCTATAAGTTATCCCTCAAACACCCCAGTGGGGTCCATTTGGACTCCAGGCGTACATTTTGAAGTGCCATTTGAACATTTTTGATCGGAATCCTTTCGTGACTTTGTCAGTCAATATGTCCTATACCTTCTCCTAAAAGTTTTCGCAAAGATTGATACAATAATGTGGAAATTATAAAGAAAGTTTGTGTTCAGTCCCTCTGGGGTCCAAACGGACCCCAGCAAAAATGTGCAGTTTTTAAAACAAACTTTGGAGGCTAACTCCTTAACCACTTATAGTATGACTACCACACTTTTAGACAATAATAAGAATATAAACCTATATCCTCAGAAAAAAAATTCTGTGTCATCAACATGTAATTTGACGACATTATGTCGTAATTTGCCTAATAAGGGCGGCCATCTTGGATTTTGACCAATGACGTCGTGAAATTAGCATAAAATATAAATTTTAAGTCATGAAAATTACATTGAATTTCATAGAATTTTATTGTCAGAAAACAGGTGTAGTTTACCAAGAAAACCTTGTTGAAATTGTCAAATTTTGGCAAAAATATGCCTGTTAGAATATGGTTGCCATGGCAACCCCCAAAAATGA
>NC_049979.1:29943434-29945664 GCF_000003815.2 Branchiostoma floridae
ATAAATGTTGCTGACGGCCTCAAAATTCCCCTATCTGGTCAGTATAGGTTTAGTGCACAATTTGGCCCTTCTGAACTTTTGCATAAATTATGATAATGACTTGGAATTAGTAACACCTTAAATCTCAAAATCTTTCTCTTACATTGACGAAACAATGTATAAACAATGATCGCCGATAAAAGATGGTACTGAGATTTTATGCACAAACCATTTTGGGGTCCGTTTGGACCCCACTCGGTCATTTTAGTCGCAAAAATAGATCGGGTGCTTAAGGGTTAAGATTGATAATCCAAAATGGCGGATATCTAAACTGCAGGAGAACAATTAGCTAGGGGCGATTCGCTGGTGGCCCTTTCAGGCTTACTCTGCATTTTGCTGTGTTAAGAAACTCTGTTTAGAAACTCTGTAGTAGTCAGTAATTAGCACAAAGCTACATTCTGGGTTGTTTTCGACAACAGGCAAGAATCCCTTGCAGGCTTTAGGCTTTCAATAGACTACAAAAACGAAGCTGATGTATTTTGTATTCAATTTAGAATAATAAAAAATAAAAAAAACAAGAACGGTGAATTTCATTTAACATTACACTTTATCATACAGACACAGCTTTTACAAAAGCACAGGTTCCGAAAAAAACAAGGTATTTTCTCAAATTTTTTCTTCCTTACATCTTACAGACCCAGCTTTTACCAACACAAAGGTTACGAGAAAAAAAAGAGGGTTTTCTCCAGACCTTGCATTTTCTATCTTACAGACACGCATTTTACAAACAGACATGTTGCGAGAAAAAAAACAGAGTATTTTCTCCAAACACTCAACTTCACCTATTACAGACACGGCTATTACAAAACAGAGGTTCCGAGAGAACGAAAGACGGATTTTTTTCCAAACCTAAAACTTTACATCTTACAGCCACGGCTATTACAAACACACAGGTTCCAAGATAAAATAACAACAGATAGTTTCCTCCAAACCATGCACTTAAAATTTTATTGGCACGGTTATTACCTACACACGAGTTCCGAGAAAAATGAAACAGGATTTTCTCTATTTTCTCCGTTTTCTCCGCAAATAGACAGATTCTGAGATAGAACAGATCATTTTCTCTATACCTAACACTTTACTTTTAAAAGACACGGCTTTTACAAACAAACAGGTTGCAAGAAAAAAAAACAGAGGGTTTCTAGAAACCTTACTTTTTTTGTCTTACAGACATGGCTTTAACAAACACACAGGTTCCGAGAAAAAGAAAAAAAAATAGGATTTCCTCCGAACATTACACTTTTTTCTGCAAACCTTACAATTTACATCTTACGGACTCAGCTATTACAAACACACAGGTTCAAAGACAAAAAAACAGAGGATTTTCATCAAACCTTGCACTTTACGCCTTAACCCTATTCAGACCGGGGGGGGGGCTTTTGAGGCCCGCGCTAACTTCGATGTCCTATAACGCGAGAGCGGCTTACGCTAGAGCCACCAAATTTGGTGAGTTTTCCTGCAATATTGTTGGCAACAATTCCACGAAGATTGACAAATTTTCCATTTTTTCTTGTTGCCATGGCAACCGTTTGTTGACAGGCAGTTTTGCCAAAAATCACTATTTTTGATTCTAAAAATGTATTTTTCACATTTATTTGCTATATTACTGCGATTTTATTACATAAAGAAAATCTTATATTATTTAGCATATCTTTTATAATTATATATGCATAAATTATGCTAATTTGATGACGTCATCAGCCGAAAATCCAAGATGGCGGACCTAATGGCCAGATCAAGAATAACAAGCTAATTCTCCCTTAAAATTTGTAACTACCTGGTATTTTTTCATCAAAAACCATCTAAATGAATGAATTTAGTCTATACTCATTGCCCTTTGTGATTATTTGTTGCAAAACAAGTATTTCAAAAAATTCACGGTGGTGGATATAATATGGCGGAGCCCAACTCGTATCTTAGATGTGCATGACGTCATTCTATGACGTCGTATTGACGTCATTGATGTTGCTATTGACAACGCAAGGCGTAACAAATATTATTATTATGTTATCTGCACTTGTTGTTACATTTTTGAAGCATAACTTGAAATTTTCTGAGAATACCCTTTTTTCATGGGTTTGGCCAATATAATCAAATTGATGACGTCATAATTACGTTATCTTACGTCAACGTAACGTCAAACGTCACATACCTGTCAGATATTACGTCGACATTATGTCCTAAAAAATTG
>NC_049979.1:29945940-29947429 GCF_000003815.2 Branchiostoma floridae
TTGACCCCCCCCCCCCTTCAAATTTCAAAACGGCTTCGGTTACGATCACCAATTTGGAGGGAATGATGTACTAGTAAAGTTTTATATTTCCTGTATTTTTGGTATCGTTATGACGTAATATGACGTAATTATGACGTCATAATGTCATATTTTGGGCTAAAATCGTCAAAATATGAAATTTCCACTATACATATATGTATTGAACGAAATGATGACTATAAAGCTTATCTTATTAGTGTCTAAGTCAGGACTTTTGTTGCCAATGACGACGACACTGACGTCTCTATGACGTCAGAAGATGACGAAATGTGTCCGCCATCTTGGATCGACGAGCTTGAATTTTCTAAAATACGACTTTTTCCACATATAAACCCAAAACCCAATAGAAATGGACTTAAAATGAACAAGTGATTGTGTTTTGTAAGAAAATAAAAGATTTTGACGGTATTTTAGCAAAAATTACATGTATTTATCGTTGAAAATGACATTTACCGCCATCTTGGATTTTGACCCATGACGTCATCAAATTAGCATAAATTATGAGTATTTGATTTGAAATGTGACTTAAAATTACACAGGATGTTAATGATATTAATAAACAAATTTGATCTAGCAATAAAACCATGAAATAAAACCAATAAAACCATACAATGATCGCCGATAAGAAATTGTACTGAGATTTTATGAACAGAACATTTTGGGGTCCGTTTGGACCCCACTCGGTCATTTTAGTCGCAAAAAAAGGTCGGGTGCTTGAGGGTTAATCTTACAGTCACGGCAATTACAGACACAGAGGTTCTGGAAAAAAGAGGATTTTCTTCAAACCTTACCCTTTACATTTTACTGCCACGGTAATTACAAAAACACAGGTTCTTAAAATAGAAGGATTTTATTCAATCATTAATATTTTAATATTACAGTCACGGCAATTGCTGACACACAGGTTCCGTAAAAAAAACAGATGATCTTCTCCAAACCTTATAATTATGCTTTACATATTACTGACACGGCAATTACATACACACAGGTTCCGGGAGAAAAAAGCGAGTACATTCTTTAACCCTCAAACCACTATCAATGTGTGCCATTATGTCATTTCTGGTCGAAAACAATTTTCCTTCCAGGAGTTTGTTTGTATATATGTCTTATAACATCTTGTACGTTTTTACCGAGATCGGCTCATTGTTGATTAAGTTATCCTAGAAAGTTTGTGCATGGTTCAGTGGGGTCAAAACTGACCCATGCATTTTTTTAACACATTTTTGCGACTCACACCTAAATTACTTATTGTAGGATCACGAAATTTTCAGAGAATGATGTATATTTAAGCCAAAATTATTGTAACAACTTTTGTGCCATTATCATGTTATATGACGACATTAAGACGTCATCTAGGTTATATGAGCCCGCCATCTTGGCATTTGACCGATGACGTCATCAAATAGCATAAATTAAGAAACTGAGTCATGAATTTACGTTGAACTTTATG
>NC_049979.1:29947554-29949439 GCF_000003815.2 Branchiostoma floridae
AACATATTTTGTTCCTCAAAATGTTTGCTTTTAACTTTTTCTGAAAAAATACCAAGTTTGGTGGCCCTAGCGTAAGCCATTCAGGCGCTAAACGGAATTGAAGTTGGTACAGGCATCAGAAACCTCCTTCCCGGTCTGAATAGAGTTGGTGCAAAATGTGGTCCTCATCATCTTTTGCATAAATTATTATAATGAGCTTGGAGTATTCTCACCTAATCACGTCAGAGTTGTCCGACATAGATTGATGAAACATACATATATACAAATCACAAAAAGAGTCACACAAAAACTCTATTTTAACAAAACGTTTTGGGGTCAGTTTTGACCCCTTACGGTAATCTACGTCACAAAAAAGCTACGGTGGTTTGAGGTGGTTTAAAACTTAAGAAAAATTATTTCTTTACGGGTTTCTTTCTAAAGAAAAGCTTTCTTAAATCATTACATAATACGGATACGGCGTTTAAAAAAGATTCCCCAAAGAATGGAAAATTTGAATTAACTTTTCACTTCACTAAAAAAAAGCTTTCTTAAATCCTTATATCATACAGACACGGCTTTTACAAACACAAAGGTTCCGAGAAAAAAGAGACGATTTTCTGCAAACCTTACACTTTACATATTACAGAAGTGGCTATTACAAACACACATGTTCTAAGAGAAAACAGGGGTTCCTCTCCAAACCTTACATTACAACTCTTACAGACATGGCCTTTGCAAAGACACGGGTTCCAAAAAAAGGAGATTTTTCTCCGAACCTTACAGTTTTTATCAAAAAGACATGGACTTTACAAACACACATAATCCGAGAAAAAAAACAGAGTATTTTTTCCAAACACTACACTTTACCTTTTACAGAAACGGCTTTTACAAAATCACAGGTTCCGAGAAAAAATACTAAAATATTTTCTCCAATCCTTCCACTTGAAATCTCACAGACACGGCTTTTACAACAGACAGGTTCCGAGAGAAAAAAAAAAGGATTTTCTCCCAAATTTAAACTTTACATCTTAACGACACGGCTATTGAAATCATTTAAGTTCAAAGAGAAAAATAGGGGAATATTCTACGAACCTTGAACTTTACATCTTTACACACACGGCTATTACAAAACACACAGGTTCCGCGAAAAATGGAGGATTGTTTCATAGCCCTAAATTTCATATCTTTCAAAAATGGCTATTACAAACACACAGTTTCTGAGAGAAAAACAGAGGATCTTTTTTCAAACATTACTCTTCTAATCTTATAGTCAAGGCTATTAGAAAACACATGTTCCGAAAATAAAACGTCAGACTTTCTCCAAACATTACACTTTACATCTTACAGACACGGCTTTAACAAACACATAGGTTTCGAAAGAAAAAAAACTGGATTTTCTCGATTTTCTTCAAACCTTACACCTCTAGTATCTTAAAGACACGGCTATTACAAATCACAGGAGAAAACAGAGGATTTTTTCCAAACCTTACACTTTACCTCTTACAGACATGGCTTTTACACAAAGGTTCGGAAAAAAGGGGGGTTTTCTCCAAACCTTTTCAATTTGTATCTTACAGACACGGCTCTTACAAACTAAAATGTTCTGAGAGAAAAAAGTGGATTTTCTCCAAAACTTGCACTTACATCTTACAGACACTGCTTTTACAAACACACAGGTTCCGCCAAAAGGAGGATTTACTCCAAATATAAGACTGTTTTTTACAGACATGTCTTTTAAAAGATTACACATGTTCCGAGGAAAAACGCAAGATCTTTTTTAAATATAGTACTTTCAAACTTACAAACTTAGACATTTTGCAAACAATATTTAGTGATATAATACCAAGATTCGTAGCTTTAGCAGTAGCCGCTCATGAGTTATGCGACATAAAGATTGCTGAGGGCA
>NC_049979.1:29949626-29958478 GCF_000003815.2 Branchiostoma floridae
AAACATTTTGGGGTCCGTTTGACCCCACTCGGTCATTAAGTCGCAAAAAAGGTCGGGTGCTGAGGGTTTAGATGCTATATCCAAAATGGGCGGATATCTAAACTACAGCTGGCGTCATTATATGACGTTATTTGACGTCATTTTGACGTCATTTTCTGACAACAGAAGTCTTTAAACACTTAAATATTGATAAGAAGCCTTTCTTGCTAGCTTTTTGACCTAGATATTTAGGTATTATCGGAAATGCCCGTTTAGCACAAAAAAGTGACGTCATAATTACGTCATAAACTTTAAGAAAATTTAGGAATTATAAAACTCGATGAGCATAACATTCCCTGCAAATTTGGTTACGGAGAAAAAAACAGAGGGTTTCTAAAAATCTTACATTCCCTATCTTACAGTCATGCCTTTTACAAACACACATGTTCCAAGACAAATACAGAGAATTTCTTGAAACTTTACAACTTGCGCCTTAACCCTATCCAGACTGGGGGAGGGGGGCTAAAAGTGCCTGCGCCAACTTTGACGTCGTATAACTCCCGGACGGCTTGTGCTAGGCAAATTTTACAAAAATCACTAATTTTGGTTTAAACAGTGGGATTTTAAGATTTTTTTGCTAAACTTAACTTCTTTTCATATATCTTTAATGTCTTACGCATCTTAGTTGAACATTGATAAATAAATATTCATAAATCATGATAATGAGATGACGTAATTGCTCAAAATCCAAGATGGCCGTCAATATTATGATGAAAAGTATAACCATCTTATTTTCACTCGGACTTCATCACTACTTAGTATTTTCTTACAGAAAACATTCATCTGAACGTTTTAATCCATTTCCATGTTGTTTTAGCGTTATATGCTGAAAAAAATGTATCTTAACCCTCAAACACCCGAGTGGGGTCCATTTGGTCCCCAGGAGTAAATTTTGAAGTACCATTTGACCATTTTTAATCTGAAGAAAAATCGTATCACCACCAAACCCCCGAAATCCCCGTTTTAGCAAAAAAATCAATTAGTGATGTCATAATAACGACATATTACGTCATAAAGATTTTTAAAAATTAGGAATTATAAAACTCGATTAGCAAAACATTCCGTGCAGATTTGGTGATCGTACAATGAGCCATATTAAATAATACGAAGGGGATGAGCCCCCCCCCCCCCTCAGTCCAGGGAATGCCCAAAAAGCCCTGTCTGGATAGGGTTAAAGTCACGGCTTTTTCAAATACACAGGTTCCGAGAGAAAAGAAGAGGAATTTCTCCAACAGTATACCTTGCATCTCACAGACTTGGCTATTAAAAACACACCGGCTACAAGAAGGAAAATACAAAAACTTGGATAAACAACATAGGATTTTTTCCAAACCTCAAACTTTACAGACACCGCTTTTACAAACACATAGGCTTGGAGAAAAAAAACGGACATTTTCTCCGAACCATGCACGTACATCTTACGGACACGGCTTATACATACAGCTTTTTTTTTTAAAACCTTACACTTTAAGTCTTATCAACACTGATATTATAAACACACAGGTTCCGAAATAGAAAAAAACAGGATGTAATCCAAACCTTACACTTTACATCTTACAGACGTGGCTATTATAAACATATAGAATCCGAGAAAACACTAACATAGGGTTTTCTGCAAACCTTACAATTTACATTTCCAGACACGGCTATTACAAACACACAGGTTCGGAAAAAAAAACCACAGAGGATTATTTCAAAACTTTACACTTTGCATCTTACAGACACGGCTTTTCAAACATACAGGTTCCGAGAGAAAAAAAGAATATTCTACAAAGCTTAAGCTTTACATTTTACAAACACTACTTTACAAGCATACAGGTTCCAAAGTAAAAAAAAAAAGGATTTTCTCCAAACCTTACACTTCACATCTTACAAACACTACTTTACAAGCATACAGGTTCCAAAGTAAAAAAAAAAGGATTTTCTCCAAACCTTACACTTCACATCTTACGGACACGGCAAATGCAAAAATATAGAATCCGAGAAAAAAAAAGAGGGTTTTCTCTAAACCGTACAATTTACATTATACAGACAGGGCTATTACAAACACACAGGTTCTAAAAAAAACAGAGGATTATTTCCAAACCTTACACTTTACATCTAAAGGACACGACTTTTACAAACAAACAGGTTCCGAGAGAAAAAAGGGGGGATTTTCTCCAAAGCTTTAACTTTACATCTCACAGACACGGCTATAACCTAAACACAGGTTCCGAGAAAAAAAATCCAAACCTTTTAATTTACATCTTACAGATACAGTTATTACAAAAACACCGAGAAAAAAAACGGTGGATTTTCTTCAAACCTTGCACTTAACATCTTACAGAGACGGCTATTACAAAAACACAAATCGGGTTAAACATTGCACTTTTAATATCACAAACACGGCTATTAACTACAGACAGGCTTCAAGAGAAAAACAGATAATGTTCTCAAAAAATTACTCTTTGAATCTCAGAGACACAGCTATTACCTACACACACGTTCCGAAAGAAAAACAAAGAATTTTTTTTCATACATTACTCTGCGAATCTTACAGTCACGGCTTGTAGAAATACGCAGGTTCCGAGAAAGAACGGAGGATTATCTCCAAACATTACATTTTACATCTTACGGACAGGATTTTTACAAACACAACAGTTATGAGAAAAAAAGAGGATTTTCTTCAAACCCTACAGTTTACATGTTATAGTCACACACTGTCAAGTTCTAGAAGTAAAACATAACTTAAAACCTTACACTTTACACCTTACAGAAATGGCTATTACCAACACACATGTTCTGAGAGAAACAGAGGACTTTTTCCAAACCTTACACTTCAACTCTTACAGACATGGCTTTTATAAACATACAAGTTCCACGATAAAAACAGAGGATTTTCTGCAAACACTACACTTATTATTTTACAGACACGGCTATTGCAAACACACAGGCTTGGATAGAAAATGTAGGGTTTTTCCAAACCTTACGATTTACATATAACAGACACGTCTTTTATAAACACACAGGCTCGGAAAGAAAAACAGAGAGAACCATGCACTTGACACCTTAGGGACACGGTTTACAAACACACAGGTTCCGGGAGAAGAACAGTGAGTTTACTCCAAACCTTACACTTTAAACATCGCAAATCTTACAGACACAGCTTATACAAAAACACTTGTTTCGAGAGAGAAAAAAACAGAGGTATATTTTTTTCCAAACCCTAAACCAGACACCATGATACCTAATTACCATTATTCCGAGAATACCTAAATATCTCACTCAAAAAGTTACAAATAAAGGTTTTTTGAATAATATTTAAGTGTAATAAGACTTCTGTTGTCAAAAGCCAACGCAACGACGTCAAAATGACGTCATAGAATGACGTCATCTAAAGTTTACCTATCCGACATCTTGGATTATCAACCTTAAATTTTTTCAATTTAAATTTTTTAAAGATTTTTTTTCTCATTTTTTTCAACATATAACGCTAAAACCTCATGAAAATGGATTAAAAACGTTCATATGAATGTTTTCTGTAAGAAAATACCAATTAGTGATGAAATCTGAGTGAAAATAAGCTTGTTATACTTTTCATCATGATATTGTCGGCCATCTTGGATTTTGACCATTATTAGCATAATTTACGAAAATTTAATTATAAATGTTCATCCTAGATTTGTTAGATATTAAAGATATATGAAAAGAAGTTTAATTTAGCAGGAAAATCTTAAAATCCCTTTGTTTAACCCTCAAACCTCCGTACCTTTTTTTGTAACGTAGATTACTGTATGGGGTCAAAACTGACCCCATAGCGTTTTGTACAAATACAATTTTTTGTCACTCTTTTTGTGATTTTTATATATGTATAGCTTCGACAATCTATTTGCGACATTTTGACATGATTTGGTAATAATGGTTCTAATTCATTATCATAATTTATGCAAATGATCATGAGGACCACATTTTGCAATAACGCTATTGAGACCGGGTAAGTTTTTTTTTTTTATTCCCACACCAAATTCAATGTCACACAGTCCCTGAATAGCTAATGCTAGGGCCACCAAACTTGGTCCCTATTGAGAAAATGTTGTAGCAAGCAATTTAAGTGCATAAAAAGGTTCATCAATTTTCATGTTGCCATGCCAACGGAATTCTGACAGGCATATTTATGACGCAATTTTCTACTTTTGGCTTGAACATTTAAGTTTTAAGGTTTTCTTGGCAAACCACACTTGTTATCTTTTAAATTCAACGTAAATTTCAAGATTCAATATTCATAATTTATGCTAATTTGATGACCTCATCTGTCACAATTCAAGATGGCGACCAATTTGCGCTAAATGACGTCATGGCGTCGTCATATAAAATGATATATAATAATACAAATAAACCCATGAGAGGAAATTTGCTTTCAACCAGAAATGTCATAATGGCACCCCAAACGGTGGTTTGAGGGTTAAACCAAAATTAGTGATTTTTGTCAAATTTGCCTTTCAGAAACCCGTTGCGATGGCAACACGAAAAATCATAATCATAAACCCAATCTTTTTTTTTTAATTGTTGCCAACAATATCTTAGGAAATCTCACCAAGTTTTATTGTTCTAGCATAAGTCTTTTGAGAGCTATAGGAGGTCAATGTTGTCGCGGGCACTTTTATCCCCCCGCCCCCCCCCCAGGCTGGATAATGGGGGGGGGGGGTAACAAACACACAGGCTCGGAGAGAGAAATAATGTGGATTTTCTCAAAATAGTACACTTAACATCTTACATACACGGATTTTACAAACACAGAGGCTTCCGAGAAAAAAGGGAGGGTTTTCCAAAACCATTAACTTTACTTCTCACAGTCACGGCTTTTACAAGCACACTGGTTCAAAGAGAAAAAAAGGAGTTAAAAAATAAAAAATAAAACACAGACCGGTTCCGAAATTACAAAGGATTATTTTAAACATTACACTATTAAACCTACAGACGCTGTTCGTACAAACACACAGGTTCCGAAAAAAATCCAAACATTACACTTTACGTCCTACAAACACGGCTTTAACAAACACACAGATTCCGAGAGAAAAAAATAATAGGATGTACTAAAAATCTTACACCTCACATCTCACACACACAGCTATTACAAACAGATTCTGAGAAAAAAACGGAGGGTTTTCTTCAAATCCTACATTTAACATTTAGAGACACGGCTTCTACAAACCAACAAGTTCTAAAAAGGAAAACAATTTTTTTTTCTCCAAGCCTTACACTTAACATCTTACAGACACGGCTCTTATTAACACACAGGATCTGATAGAGAACAAACGATTTTCTCTAAACCTCGCAATTTTGCTCTAACAGACAGGGCTTTTAACAAACAGGTTCTGAAAAAAAATGGAAACCTTACAATTTACATCTCACAGACAGACTAAATATTACCAACACACCGGCTATATGGAGAAAAAAACATAGAATTTTTCCGAACCTTGTTATTTACAGACATGGCTTTTACAAACACACAGGTTCCGATAGAAGAACAAAAAAGTTACTCCAAACCTTATACTTTACAATTTACGGACACAGCTAATATAAACACACTTGTTTCGAGAGAAAAAACAAGGAACATTTTTTCCAAACCCTACGCCAGACACCAGACACGGCATTAACAAACATAAAGGCTCGGAGAGAAAAAAACGGAGGATTTTTTCCAAATCTTACACTTAACATCTTACAAACACGGCTTTGCAAGCTCATAGGATCAGAGAAAAACAAAGGATTTTATCCAAACATTGTACTTTTAAATATTACTAACACGAATTTTACAAACACACATGTCCCCCCCCAAAAAAAGGATTTTATTCACGCTTTCAATTTCACAGTCACGACTATACAAGCCAACAGGTTTTAAAAAAAGAGGATTTTACATTTTATAGACACAGCTATTACAAGAACAAAGGTTCGAGAGAAAAAAATCGGGAGCTTTTCTCAAAACTTTACAATTTACATTTTACAGACACAGCTATTACTAGCACAAAGGTTACGAGAGAAAAAAACGGGAGATTTTCTCCGATCTTTACAATTTACATTTTACAGTCACAGCTATTACAAGCTCAGATGTTCCGAGAGAAAAAATCGGAAGATTTTCTCCCAACCTTGCATCATACATCTTTTAGACACAACGTTTACAAACAAACAGGTTCGGAGAAAAAAACGGAGGATTTAATCCAAACATTAGACTTTTATTTAATCATACAGACACGGCTTTTAAAAACAAATGGGTTCCAAAATAACAAAGAATTTTTTTTAAACATTGCACTTTTAAACTTACAGACACGGCTCTTACAGACAAACAGGTTCCGAAAAAAAACCGATAAGTTTTTCAAAACCTTACACTTTACATCCTACAGACACGGCTTTAACAAACACAGATTCAGAGAGAAAAAACAGAGGAGGTACTGAAAATCTTAGATTTGACATCTAACAGACAAAGCTATTACACACAGGTTCAAAGAAAAAAACGGAGGATTTTATCCAAACCCCACAATTTGCATCTTACAGACACAACTATTGCAAACACACAGATTCTGAGAAAAAAAAACGGAGGGTTTTCTTTGAACCCTACACTTAACATTTGCAGACACGGCTTTTGCAAACACACAGGTTCTGAGAAGAAAAAAACAACGAGGATTATCGTTAAACCCTACACTTTACATCATACAGACACCGCTATTACAAACACACAGGTTCCAAGAGAAAAACAGATGATTTTCTTAAAACCTTACACTTAACGCCCTTAAGTCACCCTTTTCACAAATACACAGGTTCCGGGAGAAAAAAAAAGGGGAATTTTTCCAAACTTTACATCTCACAGACGCATCTTTCGCATACGTACACACAGGTTCCGAAAAAATAACGAAGGATTTTTTTCAATCATTGCACTTTTAAATCTTACAAACACGGATTTTACAAACACATAGGTTCCCACAATAAAGGAGGATTTTATTTACACATTATCTCTTTTTATCTTACAGTCACGGCTATTACAAACTGCAAGTTAAAAAACGGACAATTTTTCCAAAACCTTACACTTTTTCTCTTTCTGACACTGCTATAACAAGGACACATGTTTCAAGAGAAGAAACAACCTCACACTTCACATCTTACAGACAGAGATTTTACAAAAGCACACAATTTGGCAAAAAAACAAAGAATTTTATCCAAACATGGCACTTTTAAATCTTACAGACAAGGCTATTACAAAATCGCAAGTTCGAAGATAAAAAGGAGTTGACCCAGACCTTACATTTTACATTTTACATTTTACAGTCACGGCTTTTACAAACACACAGGTTCTGAAAGAAAATTAGAAGGGCTTTCTCCAAAACCTTACAATTTACATCTGACATACACACAGGTTGCAAAAAAATAAAACAGAGGATTTTCTCCAAACCTCACATCTTACAGACATGGCTTATACAAATACACAGGTTCTGAAAGAAGATTGAAGAGCTTTCTCCAAAACCTCACACTTTACATTTGACTTACACACAGGTTGCGAGAAAATAGAACAGATGATTTTCTCCAAACCTTACACTTAACATCTTACAGACACGGATATTACAAACACACAGGTTCTGAAAAAAGAACAGAGGATTTTCTCGAAACCCTACACTTTCTATCTTTCAGACACAGCTAATGCAAACACATAGGTTCCATGAGAAAAACAGAGGATTTCCTCCAAACAATACACTTTCTATCTTACAGTCAAGGTTATTAAAAACAAACAGGTTCCGAGATAGAAACGGAGGATTTTCTCCTAACGTTACATTTTTCATCTTAATGACACGGCTTTTACAAACAGATTCCGAAGGAGCAAAAAAGAGAATTTACTTCGAACCTTACTCTTTACATCTTACAGACACGGCTATTACAAACACACAGGATCTGAGAGAGAACAGATAATTTTCACTGAACCTTACACTTTTCATCTAACAGCAACGGCTTTTACAAACAAACAGGTTCCGAGAAAAAAATTCTATGAATTCTATGAAAACCTTACAATTTACATCTTACTGACACAGCTATTACAAACACATAGATTCCAAGTCACGGCTTTTACTAATCACAGGTTCCGAAAGAAGAAAAAAAGAGGAATTTCTCGAAACATTGCACCTTACATCTTACATACACGGCTATTTCAAACACACCGGCTATTGCAAACACACCGGCTACAAGAAAGAAAGATTTTTTCTAACTTTAAACTTTACAGACACGGCTTTTACAAACACACATGGTTTGAGAAAAAAAACAAAGAATTTTCTCTAAACCATGCACTTTACATTTTACAGACATGGCTTTTACAAACACACAGCTTCCGGGAAAAAAAGGAGAATTTTTACCAAACCTTTAACTTAACGCCTTACTGACGGCTTTTAGTTAAAAATACACAGGTTACGTAAGGAAAAAGGGGGAATTTCTTCAAACCTTACATTTTACATCTCACAGACACGGCTCTTACAAACACACAGGTTCTAAGAGAGAACAATTTTTTTTTTCTTTTAGACACGTCTTTTACAAAGAAACAAAAAAAGGGTTTTCTTCGAATCTTACATTTTTTTTATCTTACAGTCATGGCTTTTACAAACACACATGTTCCGAGAAAAAGAAACAGGATTTTCTTCAAACACTTCACTTCAGAGACACTTCTATTACAAATACACAGTCTCTTAAAAAACAAGATTTTCTACAAACCTTCAACTTTACATCTTACAGTCATGACTTTAAACAATCACAGGAGTTTGTCCAAACTTAACATTATGGAGACAAACGTTGCTAGACACACA
>NC_049979.1:29958595-29959247 GCF_000003815.2 Branchiostoma floridae
TAACTCTTCAACGACGTGCCGTAGCTAACCCTATTCAAAGGGGGGGGGGGGGGCTTTTGAGGCCTGCGCCCACTTTGATGTCCTATAAGGCCAGAATGGCTTATGCTAAAGCCACAAAAGTTAGTGAGTTTGCTTAGAATATTGTTGACAACAATTTCGCGAAGTTTGACAAATTTTCATGCTTCTCGTGTTGGCATGGCAACCATTTGTTGCAAGGCAGTTTTGCCCAAAATCGCTAATTTCGGTTTTAACAATGTATTTTTCACGTTTATTTCCTATATTACTGCTATTTTGTTACATTATTTAAATCATATGTTATTTGAAATGTCATATTACGTCATCGTAACGTCAAAGTCTTATACTCGTCTATATCATATCCTAAAAATTTGGTGGCCATACGACACATCGTTCAAGAGTTATAGGACTTAGATGTGGAGGTCCCTAAAAGCACACCCCCACCCCCCGTCCAGGGATGAACAAAAAAGCCCGGTCTGAATAGGGTTAAATGAAAAGAACCGAACATATTAGGAAACTATATGAGTTATTGTAAAACGTCGGAATAAACTGATGAGATTGGAAATGCTGAGAATAAACACACTCTTGCATTGAAATTGTTAAGAGCCGTCAATAGAATGAATATAGAATAGAACAG
>NC_049979.1:29959347-29966379 GCF_000003815.2 Branchiostoma floridae
TGTAAAAAAAAATTTCATTGCCCCAAATCCTTGCTTTTAAGAAAAGCAAGACCATTTTATACCCATAAGCTACACCTCGAAGTTCCGCTGTACTACAAAGAAACTCCGATAGAGGGTCTTCAGACTGTCGAAATCTCTAGCTCCGCAAGATTTGTATTGAATACGAAAACCCTTAAATAGTAGCGAATTTGTAGCACTACAAGCCCAAACATGGGGATTTTTAAGTAAATATTTCAGTCTAGATAGAAAATGCAAATGACTACGACCATATTTCCTACGATAGATTACAGAGTAAATATAATATCCTGCCAAATGTCCGGTCTGGTTTGTTTTCCTGACGTTATGTTTCATTATCTCCATACCTTGGCCCCCTTTTACCTTCTTCTAGAGGGATCCAGTACGTTATTCTAGACAACATTTTTTTTGTTTTATCAAAATGTATAAACCCTTAACTTTATCGCCAAGATGTCCATTTCCTTCTTATAACGTCATCATGTGCTGGGTATAAAAGCCTTGTTACATAGGACCTTCTTGAACAAATTCTTCGTACGTTACCAGAAGTAATGTGTACTTACATACAAACAAGCGGTGACAAGAGAAAAAGTGAAAACTTTACCCTATCATAATTTGTTATAATGGACATTTCATATCATGGACAGAATTATCTGTATAATAGAAATGAACTAGAGTTCCACGACCCCATACCTTCGCCAAATGATCCTAACATTTCTTAACAACTGCTGTATTAATTGTGTTTGTCATTAATTATGCAAATTAGGTTCTCATTTGCATAAATCATATCAGCTTATCAGCTGATCATCTCCTCCACCAGACAGCAGACGTACACAATCTATGTTAAGAAAGAGGACTTTTATCGCATTTTCTTATAATTTATGCAAATGAGGATCTCATTTGCGTAATTAATGTTTAACGATGTTCACCTGTACATAACTTCCAAATGCTACAAGTGAAATTTACTGTCATTTACCACAATGTAATATTATTAAAAAAAATTAGAAATAAAAAAATTATAGCATTTTCTCATTAATTATGCAAATTAGGCCTTTATTTTGCATAATATATGTCAATCAATATTCCTGTCCTTCTCAGTTACAAATGTTACATGTTGCAATGGTCCCATAATGGAACTAAGCGCAATTACCAAATTTCCTAATTAATTATGCAAATTAGATACAAATTTGCATTATTATTATGTCATCATATGAAGTATCACTTAAGATACCTACATACCAAAAATCATAACAATCTGTTAACCCTTTCTTGAGTTATTCCCTTTTAAAGTCTGACACTAAACCTGTCCTGCAGTTCCAAAACAAGCCGCTAGGGGGCCCAAACTTACACCACTTACTCTCGGCATCAAGAGCTGTCTACCACTCAACAATCATGGCCGCAGCATGTTCAGAACTCGAGATTTTAAACCAGGAAGTTCCGCTGCAGTACCGTAACAGGCTGCTAGGGGGCCCAAAATCTAATCGTTTCTAGGTCTCATCAAGACCTACCCACATACCGAATATCAATACAATCCATTCAGGCGTTCTTGAGTTATCCTGGTCTTCTACATACATACAAACAAACAAACAAACGCTACCCAAAATATAACCTTCTCGGCGAAGGTAATAAACTGTAATAAATACACGTTTCAAGATTTTGAAGGGAATTTGCCACGCCAAGCAACGATACGCAAAGTCTGGGGATCTTTGTTAATTATGCTTGGTATAAATCGTTTGCAATGGCACATATTATCTGTTTTTAATCCAGATTATGGTGGATAGGGAAAAAAAACAGCCCAAAGTTAGGTCTCAAGCGTTAATGCTTGAGTATTTGCCAAAAACATTAATGTAAATTTGTCAATGTATACATCAGTTAATATTAATTACATTATTACATTGAGTTACAAACATTACATGTTTGGTCTTTAAGATATAATTCAAAAAGTGGTATTCTAGCTAGCTCTTAGCGAAATTTGCGACGTGTATCTTTTTTGGTATCTGGCTTAGTGCCAATATTAAAACAAATAGAACAGTGCACAGATATCGGGTAAAAAAAGTTGGCGGAGTGGTGCGATGTGGCAAACAAACGCACGTATGCAATAATAAAAGTATGAGCAAAGCCGACCAAATAGAAAAAGCCTTTATACTGTTAAATTTAGTAGTTGTCGAAGTGTTCAGCTGTAGGATTAAAACTGTAGTATTTTTTTCTGTTTGAGCCTTTAAAGATTTAAAAGGTCCAACTGCCACTATTTACATGTACCTCTCATATACCGTGTACACTTAATCAATTTTGTCGCCCTTGCTACCACTATTGTATAATGATTAATTAATGGCCACTTCCATGTTTGCCTTTTATTGAAAGTTACGTTCTTTAGCCTTTACATTTTACATCAAACAGTATTCAAAACTGTGAGTTTGAAATGTACATCAAGAGCTAGAGTCTCATTACTGATTTGCAATATCTTAATCTATTACTTTACAAATCTCACATGTCACATATTGAAATACTAATATCTAAGCAGGCCGTTGATTTCGATTTTCTTATTTTACTTACTTTAAATTAAAAACTACGTATGATTAAAACTAACTCACTAATTCAAAGTATAAAAGGAAGATACGATCCCTTCACAAAGTTGAAAAAGTTGTTCTGAATTAATGATATTATTACTTCGATAGATAATCTTTTGAATACAAATACAAAAATATAGAAGGGGTAAGTGCCTGTATTTTAAAGCCTAAAAAACCGTAATATTTATCGGGATAAACTAGGGAGGATTTAAAGTAAATATCCCAATCTCAATGTGCTTTAGGACGACAAATAAATAAAAGCTTACCTTTAATGGTTCGCCGGTTGCATCGAAGCTAAATGTAATGTAATTAGGTAATGTTAGTAACACACACCCTCCCACAATTGTACAATCCATTTCAGTTCACTGTTGACCAAAGAAATGGCTGTTTTTAAAGTACCTAAAATAACCTTAACTGGAAAGCAATACTATCCGTAGGGATTAACTAGTGAGGACTTATAGTAATGTGGTCTGGGACGAAAATAAGTGATGGCTTACCTTTGATGGTCCTTCGTTTCCTTCAAATCTAGATGTAATGTGATTAGGTTACTATAGGTTACTAACACACCCTCCACCCTTCCTCCACCTCCGTGCTATTTCTTATCGTCAATAAACGTGGTTGTATACTTGTACATTTCATCTTATCCGCTGTTGACAGTAGCGGGCACTGTAAAATTTTAAGTACCTAAGATAACCTTAACTGGAAACAATACTAGGCGCAGGGATTGACTAGTGCGGACTTATAGTAAATGCCGTCTGAGACGAAAAAAAATGATAGCTTGTTTTTCAAAGTCCGCCGTGACTGAACATGGTAAAAATCGTTTGAACTTGCTCAGCGGCGCAAATTGACAAATAAGTACGTTGTTTAATGTTAGTTCACCGTTGTAATTCGACAAAGGAGGGGGCTGCCAAAGAGAACATTTTCAAAAAGTACCTTATATAACCTATGCTTACTTTTTTTTCTGTACAAGTATATATATTTCACAATTATCATTCCATGGTAAGTTAGTGTGGCAGTACCGCTTTACATGGTTAACTTAGTTTAGCGTACTAAATCGATGTTTAAAGCAGGACGTTGCTTCAGAGTTTATTGTTGTAAATAGACCAGATGGAAAACTTAACACATTTAAAGCTAGCGATTGTTGACTACGTTACCAAGGTTCTAGGACAAAAACTAAAGTATTCTTCTACTAAAGCCGTTAATATTTTAAAGAAGGCACAGGACCGACCAACAGACAGTACTAGTCTAAATTTAAATGTAAGCTAAAGCCTATCTCCCTACATTCTATTAATGCCTAATGTACAAGACAAATCTTTACCCAACATACCTTTAACGGTTAAACAGTAATATCAATAGGTGACCAAGCTGTTAACAAAGAAATAAGAGGAACCCACCTCAAAAATAAGTATTCCAAAAACCTAAAGCAGCGCCTAACAGTGTGCTACGTGATGACTTATGGAGAAACTACTGAAACAGTTGTTGGCCTTCGGCTTTTCTGTTACGCTGCGTTTTGCAATACAATAGTGCCATTGTGGTGCCGCGTCACGCCCAGTCGCCTGGAATAAATCGTTATTTAACGGCCATTTTGGTGACCTACATCAATCTGCTTTTAAAAAGGTCAGTTTTTATATTCATTACACATCAACAAGAATATGTAGAAGGATGAAGATATAGAGTTGACAACTAGACAGGTATAATGTTGAGCCTAGATTTGACACGTCCTTGAAACGTTAGCAGTTACTTGAATTCTGTTCTCCGGACGTATATCTTTACGTATGTCTTATCTACCCTGAAAAATCTGCCCCTTAGACAACAAAAGAGGCTGTGCCACTTTGCAAAACGCTGGGAGCGAGACGCCAATTATTCAGTCCAGGTGTTTGACAGCCATGCCGCGTTTTCAACAGGTCTTCAAAGACATTGTAATACAATATACATCTGGAAAGTACAGCCAACTGTTCGTACCACATAACTGTTTATGTCAGAGATAAAGAGTATTTTCATCTACATCTTTACGTGCATATTTCGCTCGTTACAACATCAGGTGGGGCGGGCTAAAATTTGATAATGTAAGCTAGCCTGCAGAAGTGTCATAATTACAGTGCATCGATCACCATTACTCAGGCGACAGAACAAAGAGGAGACATTCCGTGTGACTTAAGCTTTAATCTCCAGAAAGGTTAATAACTGAGTCACACGAAATGATTGAAGGGATCCATTGTTTGATCCATTCGTCGCTTCAACTGGCTTTTTTAAAGCCGCTTTTAGCCTTAAGGGTGTCGTGCTGCACATTGAGAAAGATGGAGAGAGCAAACAACCGAAGTTCCCAACGTTCACACAACTTAAAATAGGAAATACAGTTTGCTAAATATCTAGTAACACTAATAGGCCCTTTTGCTACCCAATTGAATAAGTAATGCAAACGTTTGATGTTTTAGCAAGGATACAATAATACAGTTATGCAAATATAGACGCTATATAGTGGAAATATGTAAAGAAGACTATGTTTTATGTTTAATTATTTAAAAAAAACTTACCTTGCCTTTGTACCCAACTACCATGTACCATGGCATGAAGCGTCAATGAAAGCTTTAGAAAACAACGAAGTAGTTACATAGCAAATATTGTGATCCATCTATATGCATAGATTGAGTAAGACAAACAAACCTACCTTTACTTTATTTGAACAACTTCTTCATTACAGCAACAAAACAAATGTACCAATTGAGGAGACAAAGAAATGTTTTTTAAAAGTACCAAAGTACCGCTTGCAACATATAGACGTGTAGAAGTACCATATTATATCTAACAGAATAAACATAATAGAGGAATGGACAACATGCAAATGTACCGCATTCCACATATAAAAAAAAATAAGCGTGGTATTAGTACCAAATTAGATCGAACGGAATATACAAAGGAAAACAAATGTACCTCATTCAAGATATAAAGAAAATTGTAGTAGAAGCGCTGAATTAGATTGAAGAGAATAAACAAAACAAAACAAAACAAATATACCACATACAGGATATCAAAGACAACCTTGGTAAAAGTACCGAATTAAACAGAACATGTAGAAAACGCATCTTCATAAGACCTATAAGGATAGATACAAGTGCTGTAGAGCTGCAGCGAACTTCGTGATAGACTGCCATCAATTATACTGTCTGACAGATTTGTTCACTTTCAACGCTTTTTAAAACACAGCATTAGCCCCATGGTGACCCGACTGTGTTTGTAGCAGTGTATACACCTGGGAACATTTGTACAAAAGTCTTTTTCTACTTAAAGCCGTTATAGGTTTGAAAAAAATGGTACATGACCGTCCAACAGACAGTACTAGTCGAAATTCAAATGTTAACTAAAAGCCTATCTTCCTACTTTCTAGTAATGCCTAATGTACCATACAAATCTTTACCAAACATACCTATAACGGTTAAACAGTACTACCAACAATTTCGGCAAAAAATAGCACTAGTTATCATCAAAAATCGATGAAAACCTCAATTTTGAAAATGATGCGGTCCTTATGGGTCCCAATTCGGGCCGGTCGCCGTCGCGTTGGCCAGGTGGTCGTTGAGGAAAGGTCGCTTAATGCTTACGTCAATGGGAAAAAAATCGGGACCGAGAAAAAGCGGTCGAAATGGCCAGTTGGTCGCTGAGAAAAGGTGGTCGCTCGGGCAGCTTTGATTGTGAATATTGTGGTTACTATGGTTTAAATGACGGGTACTTTCTTCTTTAAAGCTTTAGAAACGAACTCAACAATTTTAACATCATTGTTATTTGCAGGTTACAATACACTTGAGCAAAATTGATAGCAATAATCAATTTAAAGGCATAAGGCCGAGTGACAACTGATATGTGGCAAACAGCCAAAGATGATGATATATGGCCGAAAAACGTATAAAAGCTTCAGACGTTCCTACAAACAGCAGCTCTAAAATTGTAACAGAAGGAAGTATGTCGGAGACACAATTGAAAAGAGTACACCCTTGTGAGTCTAATTCATTTCACAACACGCTGTATGGCTTTGATCAAGCTGAATTGTGGAGATGTAATCTAAAGCTTTCCTTTAGAAATTTCTGTCCCCAGAGAACGGATATAGTTGAGGTATGGATCTCAGGGGCCATTACCTTGCTCGCCAACATATGTGCACAGTCAATTTGTTCTTTCTACTTAGGAATATATCCAGTCATTTAAACTAGAACTTAAACCTTCGACAGCTATACCAAAGGATTGTTAGAAGTATCACATAAAAGGAAAGGATAAGATAGCAGCTATCAGTCTGTACAGGGCAAAAACGACGTGCAAAGAAATAGGGAAAAGAAACGTATCAAATGAATTTCGCAATGTCATAGTTTGTATTGATGAAATAGAAAAGAAGAAGGAAATGATGCATCTACCTGTATCTTTGCTTTCCTTGCATTTATTGTCACTTTTGTACCATGTATTTACA
>NC_049979.1:29966744-29971593 GCF_000003815.2 Branchiostoma floridae
CTTTCGTTGGAATTTTGCATTTCTGTGATTAATGAAAGGATGATGAGAGGACACCGAGGGACTTCCTTACCCTTCTCATATACCGTCTACTTCAGGTGAGACCTTCAATCACACGTCTGCTCCCTTGAAACTAATGAATAGATATCGCCTGCCTAACCTTCTAATGGCTCATCCACAAAAGTGTAAAAAAAAAGAAAACCGTCTTCAACAACGCCACCCAACTGTGGAATCTCCTTGCACCTGACGCATGCACGGCTTCGTCTCTGTTTCATTCAAAACCAAAGCTTGGATCTCCCTTAAAAGCCTATTTTCTCTATAACACTGAGGCCCTTTCCACTTGACGGCACTCTTGTCGTGTTCTTACTGTGATATCAGATAAGAATGAGTGCGGAGCGAGCGCCCAGACCAAAAAAATGTCCTCTAGTGAATTGTCTCCTGCAACTACTGTGCGCTCCAAACGTGGCCCAAAATCCAAATATCAGACACCTTGTGTCATTAGTAAATAACGAATTTTAAAGGTTCTTTGCATGTTGTTTTTCAGTCATACTTTGAAATCTTTCATAATATTCATTCAATGAAAAAAAGGGTGTAAGAAAAATCAAATTTGGGTAGCTATACTGTCGCTCAGCGCGTGTCTCAGTTTACATAACAGTTATACTTGCATTTTTTTATCGTTACTTAACTTGTTAACACACTAATTTTCAAAATCAGTTCTGCCCGACTGCATTGGCCTTCTTCACAACAGCGTTATAGGCAGGTACGGATTGTGGATTAAAGTGGAGTGTGGGGAAGAGCTAGAGGCGGGAGTAACTGTTGGAAAAAAACTTTAGTTGAAGAGGTTGGAATTCTTATGAGTATTACCTTTGCAGTTAAAGTCATCACAGAATAGAACGTCATCAGGTTAGAAAAACAACTTTTTAGCTGACGTAGCAAGCTACTACAACACAAAGGTGCAGTGCTAGTGTTGTGTCCACTACAACAAACTAAAAGTCGGTTGCCCACATGGAGCACTGTTTGTTTTTGTGGTAACGTAGCAGCTATTTACGCAGAAGATTTTAGAAGTATACAAAAAACAACGTTATATTACCACAGCTGTAAAAATTAGAATAGACCTCTATTCAATAGCAAAGATTGAAAAGATAACGATAGTATAGCTTAAGTGTGAAAAAGTAAAGAAAGCTGCAATGGCTACTGTCATCGGGACTAGACAAAATTCACATGCAAGCAACCGTCCAAGGATAATTTCATTCCACTATGTCTTATCTGATGTCCCCGCACAAAAATGTCTCCTAAATATTGGCTGGTAAGTATCATGGCCTACCCTCCCACCTTTTCAGTTTCATCTTTGCAGTTAGGTCCATAAAGAATAGAAAGTCATCAGGCAATAAAAGCAACATTTTCAGCTGTCGTAGTAAGCTGCTACAACACAAAGGTGCAGTGCTAGTCGTGTGTTCACTACAATAAACTAAAAGTCTGTGCCCAGCAGGAGCACTGTTTGTTCTTGTAGTAACGTAGCAGCTATTTACGCAGAAGATTATAGAAATATAAAACAATGTGATATTACCACGCAAAATTGACAATAGAAAGCTGCATGTATGTAAGCCGTGAGTGAAATTTTGCCTCATGTTGTCTGATACATGGACTTTAAGTGAGTTTAAATATTCAGTATGCTAGTATGATTATAATATCAGCGGATTTGACAATTTTTAAATTCAGACCTTATTTAGACAATTAGAATTAGATTGCATCAATTCAAAATTACGTTAATACTACGGAAGTATTTTTTTTTTCAAAATTAAGTTCTGGAAATGATTATATGCAATATTTAGCCTTGTTCTTACTTACTTGGTTATCTTGTTACGTTTGACAACAATTTTTCAAATAAAACTTACATGCTAATATTTTTGCCTTTGGTGTGGCCTTTATTTCTGCCTGCAAACATGAGTGGACTCCCTATGAGTTTTGCTTTATTAATGTGGTCTAAAGGGCCAATTAAAGGGCCAAAGGACAACAGGTAGAAACTACATCGGTTTTTCGTTATGGCTGTTCCCAGGGAACGAAAACATCTTAAAGATCTTTAACTTAATTTTAAATAATATAAGGCAGATGATAAAAATGAAAATATATAGTTCTTTGTTAGCTGTTTTTCGTAAAAATCTAATGTCCATTAAAATCTAATTCATTCTGTTTGTATATGTTTTTACCATTTGATCACCAAGTGTTAATACTTCAAATATCTCAAACCCTACACAATGACCGCTTATAAATTCATCATCATCATCATCATCTTCACCGCATGTCAATTCCTCTTGTGTTACAGATGTTTCTTCTGAGACAGGTACCAAAAAATTTAGATCTTCTTATCCATTGGGTATTGAATATCTTAAGGGTTTTTTTCCGGACGATTAGGCCCAAACAACGCCTGGTTAATCATTTTTATTGAAATTACTTTAGTTTTTACGTTCATAGCAGAGGCTTGACGGCACTCTTGTAGTGTTCTCACTGTGATATCAAATAAGAATAAGTGCGGAGCGAGCGCCAAGACCCAAAAAATGTCCTCTAGTGAATTGTCCCCTGCAACTACTGTGCGCTCCAAACGTGGCCAAAAATCAAAATATCAGACACCTTGTGTCATTAATAAATAACGAATTTTAAAGGTTCTTTGCATGTTTTTTTTTTCAGTCATACTTTAAAGTCTTTCATAATATTCATTCAATGAAATCAAGGGTGTAAGAAAAATCAAATTTGGGTAGCTATACTGTCGCTCAGCGCGTGTCTCAGTTTACATAACAGTTATACTTGCATGAAATGTCATGGAATGGAGGTTATATTTTCTGTTATGTGTCTCTGTCTGTGTAGATGATTACTCAAGAACGGCTAAATGGATTGCTTTCATACTAATTGTGTTGGTGGGGTGTGATGAAAGCTCGAAACGATAAGATTTTGGGAACCGCATCTGTCGTTATAATTGATGTAATAATATCAGAAATCACCCCTATATTTGAGATATATTGGTACAGGCATCGTGCTTTATGTGTTTGTTAATGGGCTTAGCTCCAAGCAGATGGTGAGGTGACAGCTGTTTGGGGAACCCCGAGTTTTTTTTTTTAATATGATAATTAGTTTTATTTATGTCTGCTTAGGATATCATGGAGATGTGAAGCGTAAGTATAATTGTAAGAAGTTGAGGTACATTTAACGATAATGCTTAACAGGTATGGATGTCTCACATATTGTACTGCTGATTTGAGTGACATGGTGATTAAAATGCCATTAGGTTCTCTCATCTGGGTTGGGTGTCAGAAGTTTTATGGGCTATACAGATGTTCTGATTTTGTTACGATAAGGGACAGTTCTTAGTTGTCTCTTTCGTAGCCAATGGTACTTGTTTTTTAGTAGACGGGGTTGGTGCCAAGTATTCATCTTACAGTTGGTGTAGGGCTGTCAGAGGAAAGTGTGCATCTCGTTTTTGTACCGTGTGAACAGCTGATGTTATGACATATTGGTGGAAAATCAAATCACCATCTGACTAAAGTTGGCCACATCCCTTCTTCTTTCTGAGTTTCCCAACTTCTTCCCACCACACAGCTCTGAGGCACATAGTCGAACCTCAATAATGCTGACAACCTTAGACATTTTAAATGCCAAACATCAAGCTTAAGGAACACCACGCTACCATATGCCGTCGACCTCTTAAACGCACATTACACAATTAAGTGTCACATTGTGATAATTACTAATCAGATGGACATCCTCTATGTCATTAAATAAATACACCACTACTTTCCCATAACATTTATATTATATAACCATTACTCTCAAATACAACCGACTATAAACATGTATACCGTCCACAAAAAAGCAATAAATATTTCATGGAGGTATGAGGTCCCCGAACTCTAGTTTTCAAAATCATTTCTGCCCGACCGCATTGGCTTCCTTCACAACAGCGTTATAGGCAGGTACGGATTGTGGATTAAAGTGGAGTGTGGGGAAGAGAGGCGGGAATAACTGTTGAAAAAAAACTTTAGTTGAAGAGGTTGGAATTCTTATGAGTATTATCTTTGCAGTTAAAGTCATTACAGAATAGAACGTCATCAGGTAAGAAAAACAACTTTTTGGCTGACGTAGCAAGCTACTACAACACAAAGGTGCAGTGCTAGTATTGTGTCCACTACAACAAACTAAAAGTCGGTTGCCCACCTGGAGCACTGTTTGTTTTTGTGGTAAAGTAGCAGCTATTTACGCAGAAGATTTTAGAAGTATACAAAAAAACAATGTTATATTACCACAGCTGTAAAGTTAGAATAGATCTCTATTCAGTAGCAAAGATTGAAAAGATAACGACAGTATTGCTTAAGTATGATGAAGTAAAGAAAGTAAAGAAAGCTGCAATGACTACTAGTCACTGTCATCGAGACTAGACAAAATTCACATGCAAGCAACCGTCCAAGGATATTTACTTTTCATTCCACTATGTCTTATCTGATGTCCCCGCACAAAAGTGCCACTTAAATATTGGCTGGTAAGTAGCATAGCCTACCCTCCCACCTTTTGATCATTATCTTTGCAGTTAGATTTATCACAGAATAGAACGTCATCAGGAAACGAAAGCAACATTTTTAGCTGTCGTAGTAAGCTGCTACAACACAAAGGTGCAGTGCTAGTGGTGTGTTCACTACAATAAACTAAAAGTCTGTTGCCCAGCAGGAGTACTGTTTGTTCTTGTGGTAACGTAGCAGCTATTTACGCAGAAAATTTTAGAAATATAAAATAATGTGATATTATCACACAAAACTTACAATAGAAAGCTGCATGTATGTAAGCCGTGAGTGAAAATAGGCCTCAT
>NC_049979.1:29971693-29974943 GCF_000003815.2 Branchiostoma floridae
TTTGAAACTCAGATCTTATTTAGACAATTAGAATTATATTGCATCAATCCAAAGTTACATAAATACTACGGTAGTTTCTCTTTTCTTTTTTCAATATTAAGTTTTGGAAATAATTAGCCTTCTTGTTACTTACTTGGTTATCCTGTTACGTTTGACAACAATTTTTCCAATAAAACTTTCAAGCTAATATTTTGTCTTTGGCGTGGCCTTTATTTCTGCCTGCAAACATGAGTGGACTCCCTATGGGTTTTGCTTAATTAATGTGGTCTAAAGGGCCAATTGACGTGTTAGAGTCTTCGCAAAGGACAACAGGTAGAAACTACATCGGTTTATCGTTATGGCTGTTCCCAGGGAACGAAAACACCCCGGCTTAATGATCTTTAACTTGATTTTACATAATATAAGGCAGATAATGAAAAATAAAAATATATAGTTCTTTGTTAGTTGTTTTTCGTAAAAATCTAGTGTCCGTTAAAATCTAATTCATTCTGTTTGTATATGTTTTTACCATTTGATATCCAAGTGTTAATACTTCAAATATCTCAAACCCTACACAATGACCGCTTATAAATTCCTCTTGTGTTACAGATGTTTCTTCTGAGACAGGTACCAAAAAAATTAGATCTTTCTTATCCATTGGGTATTGAATATCTTAAGGTTTTTTTTGGACGATTAGGCCCAAACAATGAATGGTTAATCATTCTTAGTGAAATTACTTTATTTTTACGTTCATAGCCGAGGCCAATGTGTACATAGTAATAGAAAACATACTTTGCCGATAGAAGCATAGATATGTATTAGCGCTAATCAACCACATTCAGATAGATTGGAACGATAAGGTACTATGCTGAGTAACATGCCATTTGTGTCATTATAGATATAATTGTGTGTGACGCAAGAAGGATATATCATTAATTCTATTCAGCAGTTACACGCATTTAGGGATTACCAGCGGGTTTCATAAGGATACAAATGTGTACTAATGCTTTAATTTTTCCTGCTTGTTATTATCATTTCTAGTTGACAAATTCTTGGAAAGAGGGGATTCTATATATTTTAGAAATCCTTCGGTATTACTGTGAAGACGTTTTGTGACACGTGTTGACATTTCTGCCATGACTGCAGGGACGCGATGATGTTCGATAAGGGTGTTCCGAATCGAGTAATGACCTATTGTATTACATGAGATACTACTTGTACATGTAGTTATAAATAATTAGATAGATAGATAGGTAGATAGATACATAGATGGATAGAGAACTTTATTGAAATTCACAGTGGGACATCCACTGAATTGTGGTAAATTTACAATATTGCACCTTATCCGTTACGCACAATATATACAAGAGTCATGTGTTCCACATGACTCAAATGCGTACTATGATATATATATATATATATATATATATATATATATATATATATATATATATATATATATATTCCTTTTGTGGTTATTTTGAGTCACCGTAACTAGTTTGGGTGACTTCACCCCTGTGATTTAACAAAGCATGAGGAACCATTTCACTATTGTTCCATATCGCAGCACAGAAAAACGAGTAACCTGCCCGACGACATCATTTAGTCGACTATCTCCTCCCAAGGGGCCCTGATAATCGAGGTGCTTGGGTGGGGTACCAGGCAGGGGTTTCACACAACATTTCTCTTTATTCTACAGAGTGCGTTCGATTTGCGGTCCTTTACCGTAGACATGGGTATCGGTGTTCCTTCCAACTGTGCGGTTTTTTTTTACATTTCACACATTACCGCACCATATTTATTTTTAAGTAAAATTCCTTTTTTTTTCAATTTTAAGATGTTTCTGTTGTAAGTCGATCTGAAATCATTAAATGCATCCAAGGGTTTGTTTCATTTGATTTTGCAGTCCAATGAGAACATACGAGCTAACATTTTCAAGTTACATTGTATCTACTTGACCGTTTGACTCGTATCTATGTAGTTTTAAGACTCTTCAAGTGCACGCTTCAAATAAACAATATCGACAGGTGGAATTTCACCCTTACAACGACTCAAATGTGAACAACGAGTCTCGGTCAAATGAAACTTGCAAAGGAAAATGATATGATGAGATGAAGTCATGGTACAACCGGATTCAGAACTGACGTATTATCTCTTTTAATAAGACTTTTAATGGATTTAATCAATAACGTTATTACTAGACTTTTAATGGATTTAATCAATAACGTTAGGTTAGTGGTGTGTTAAACTATAAACCGGGAGATAACAATACACGCATGAAGTGATACAGGAATTGCTTTCCCAAACGCCATTGACACGATAGGGTTATGTCGGTCTTTTGTTAGATATTCTTGTTAACGGTCTTTTATCTATTTAATCATACATGGTAAGGCATTGTGTAGCATACGGTATACTTTGATGATTCTGGAATAAGCTGTTTTTGTTGGAATTCACAGTATCTAAATTCTGTCACTCCAGTCGCGGTCAAATACCTCTAAATTCTCGTTGGCATGCACATCTTTGACAGATTTTACATACTAACATACACTTAGAATGCAACACGGTGTCTTTCATTTTTCCCCCTCGGACAGATTGGCATCTCGGCTAATACGGCATACACAATGTTTCATTTTATACCTATGTTAGTATGTATGGATTAATAATGTACCTGGCAAAGAGAATTCTACTTTTCATAATTTTCAATCATTTATGATATTAGTTTTCGTATTTAGTGGGTTATAGAAATTAAGAAAATGAAACTTTATTTTATTTCCTTGGGCGCCAAAGCCTTAGAACTAATTTGGGAAAATTGTTAAAATGCCAAGAGATTTCTTTTTATCTATATGCAAAGCTTTCTTAACGTGTATTATTATCCTTTTATATTAATACGATACGATCTCATGCCTAATAGCATAAGTTACTACATTTAGATATTGAAGATATCTACATAATACTTGCGTCACACACGTCTAAGGGTGAGAATATAACTGTAAAATTCATAATCAGCTTACCCCGAGAGCATCCTCGTCCTACGTCCAGTCATTTACAGCAGTAAATTCCAAAAGCCGTTAGGTGCAACAAAAACGCTTCCGTTTTCGACCAAAGATGAACGACAATTTGCTAGATACACTGCTGTGCTAAGGACTGAAAAAAACGTCTGAACGGAACGTGCAGGTAAGAAAACAGATTTCATGGAGACAATCCAGACGGGAATCCTTTCCGTGAGAAATCAAAAATAAAAAGGAACATTGAGTACGATACAAAACGACTG
>NC_049979.1:29975226-29976104 GCF_000003815.2 Branchiostoma floridae
TTCCATACCGTACAACAAAAGGACGCGTTACCTGTCCAACAACATCATTAAGCCGACCGTCTCCTCACAAGCGGCACAGATAATCGAGGTCCTTTTTTCTCTAGGTAATTGGATGGGGTACGAGACAGGGGTTTTATTTTTAATCTGCTAAGTCTGTTTACTCCCCAACTTTTGCAGTGGACATGGGTAGCTGTTTCCGATTCACATTTGAAATTTTCCTTGTTATTTCTCTTTTATTTTCTTAAAGCTGTTTTATGTTTTTCTTTTCAGTAGGGTTATATCTTAATTTTTAATCTAACATACCACGTAGCAGACGTTCATTTGGAGACAAAAAATGGGTTTCACGTTTTTTTAGATACTTTGTATAAGGCTCCTACAGCAGTTTCCATGCGCCCTGGACAGACAATGCCTATCTAAACTGGGAGACTTATACTACTAACCTTCAACCAAACCTTACACTAGACTTTTCTTTTGTCAGGCGAGAATTGACAACTGATGAGTAATTTCGGTCGGACACAAAGCACCCACTGTAAAAGGGGACCGCCAAGACTTATTTTTCTAATGCACCTTTTCGTAGGGGTGGGGGGATAAAAGTGCCCGCGCCAACAAGTGTCGCTTCGAAACAATCACGAATATGTACTAGGTTTTCCTGGCAAATGTGGTACAATATGGGGACAAACGGCAAATCAGGACAGGTGTTAAATAAAATGTATAGAAATATGACATACCATTTTAGCCAGTGGTTTACTCAGTAAGTGTAGTTTTATCACAATAAAATGGTAAATGCAATATGTTTTTCAACGTGAGTTAAAGTCTAACATTTAACTATCGGTAGCGTCCGAAACCGTTACAATTTCAAGTGCTGTGAAATATAAAGG
>NC_049979.1:29977143-29980835 GCF_000003815.2 Branchiostoma floridae
CCCGTTACTATAGATCTTTCTGGTTTGTTAATAACTTCTGCCCACTTTAGTTACATGCGCGAATCCTGTTGGGAATCAAAGCGCTTCTATTATTGCCTAATTTTCAATAATCAATTTTAACAACACATTTTGCACATTAGAAGTTAAACAGCCTTTGATCATTAAAACTGCATATAAGCATTCAAACACACGTTGCATCACAATAGATCCACTTTCCTCTTCCTATCTGAGCTGCCACAGAATCCTATACCTTACTTCATATCAACATACCCACTTCATATCCAACATTATGTAACTCGACTTTTCTCATTTCTTACCTCCATTGTCGATTTTTGCTTTGCAGCCCTACAATTATTTGGGCTGTGTCTGTGACCTTAGTTTTACTACATCCCTTATATTTCTTCCTTTATTCATCATAATGTCAGTTATTCCTGGCTTCTCTATACAACAGTAACTATTACGAATGTTTACTTGTTTCTGCCTCCGTGAACGGCCCTTGCTGGACTTTTGTTTCGTGATCTATGCTCCATATTTGTCCGCTCGTTAAGCGCTTGATGACCTGCTGTTTTCCTTGACAGGGCTTCGCCTTTCCTCGTACACGGACTCTAAATCTCTGACATCTCCGGCTCATGTGACTGCTCTAATACGCTGTTCCGAGTGATTTTTCCCACCCCCAAATATATATATATATAACTGTGCCTGTGCGTTGTCCCGGGAGGCGTTCCCCACACAAGCCGCTAGAGTTCCCAACCACAATATTCGTCTTGCTAATTTCTGGTTACTTTTCTAGCTATGCTGGTCAGTATTCTGCTCAAAAACACTATACACGTTTTCAAAATAAGAATAAAAATGCTTTTCTGTCGGAAACTAGGACCTCTATACGTGGTTGAGATACTCCAGTATGTTCCCTGAACGTGTGTTCCACCCCGATCGAGCTCCTTGCCTGATTAACTAACACTTGAGACTCAAACATTTTAACTACTCACGGTAAGAAATTGTAGCTCTATCTATCAGTCTGTTTGTTTTTGTTTTAATTCGTTTCATCTCATAAGCTTGGTGGACTCTAGAGGCACAAGGACTCTAGAGGCATTTACTCATTTAATCGCTTGAAAACACGCCTAGAGCTAGACGCCAATTATTCTGACTACTTGTCACTGACAGAAGGTCTTCTTTCACACAGTGTTACCTTTACATGCCAGGGGCGCCTGGGGGATTGACCTGTCATTTCTGCCATGATTTTTGTACATAGGATATGTTATACCCTGACATAGTCAGCATTGCATACATAACTTTACAGTAAGCTCGATGCAACTTCATTGGAACCGTGCTAGAATATGGACATAAAGCAAGGGTTTGGGTGAATTCCTTGTAAGTGCAGGACATCAATCATTATCCGTTACACGTCAGATCAAAGACTATTCTAAACTATGGAGGTTAACACCTGTGACACGAAATTATCGAGAGAACAAAGCCCCCTGTGATCCATCGAGAGAACAAAGCCCCCTGTGATCCATGCATCGTGAGAAAGTCAGTTCGTATGGAGATTTGTGGTAACGTCCTTCAGCATGCAGAGACTTACACTTTTTGTACTGAACTGTAACGTAGATTGGATCTATAAAACGCCACTTTTATCGGCTTGTAGATCTTTTTCGCAGCATTGAAATAAATACCTCTTTGATTTTGAGAAAGCTGTGAGAGATCAACATAATAGATAGCTTACTTTCACGAAGGCTATAACATAGCAGCTTTTAGACTGTCTTGGGAAAAAAGGGGTATAGAAGAAAAATAGGACAAGAAACGTATCCAACCAAACGGTCAAAAAGTCATAGCAGATATTGGAGAAGTGGAATTGCAAATTGCACTACAAAAGACAAAATGACCTGTATGCCTTTCCTTGCACTGATTGCTACTAATTTGAACGGTAGTATAGTCAGCTACTTATAACACAAGCGATACTACTGTACCGGTGTTGCCTTCCCTGCTTTAGACAAGAACTTTTTTGACCAGACAGGGATACTAATATAAATGTAGTGAAGTAGCAACTACGTATGAGATATTTGAAGAATACCTCACTTTTACTAGCATAAAGCCATTTATGTAAATAAAAAAAATTGGACTTTAGAATTTATTATTCGCAATTTAAGAACGCCATATAGCAAAATGTGTTTCTAATTCCGAGGCATTCATTATTTTAGGTGATCATTCTGGGAATCATGCAAGCAATATGTTAGCAATATTTTACACTTATTTGTTTAACACCTTACTTTTTAGGATATTCAGATTGTCATTTGAATTTCTATGAGTATGAAGTAGACTTCCTTACACTTCTCACCGAACCGTCTACTCCAAGATAGCACTTGCCTTGTGTATATTCGCCGGAATTTCCATACATGGATTACTCTCTCCAAACTGATGAACGGACATGGCCCACATGGTTAAGAGGATCAGAATAGTCGTAGAAGTGGTCGAGATTAACGGTTTTAGCAGGAAGTCATGGTAAACCCATATGTCAGTGATTTTGTTGTGAACGGACGCAATAAGCCAACTATGATCTTGTACCATGTGCGTCACTAAAGTAGGAATACTAGTAGGTGTCACAGGGGAACAATTCAACATCAATGACATAAAGTTGTTGCCCTGACAAAAATTATACAGCGGGTGTTGCTTAGCTCACAAGGAAATGAAGTAGATTCTAGCGAGGTCAACAACCATAATGTCTGTTCTTTCAAATGCAGAGTGACTAAATAACATTAACTGGTGGTGCAAGCCGGGCACGGAGGGATATTTCACACCTATTGTCTGTCGATTACATGGCTGCTAAATAACAGCACTTAATTACACACTTAAGAAAGTCTTTGGGGGGCTTCCTTTTGTTGCAAGCCTGTCCATTTCTCTTCTCTCTAACAGACAAGTTGCAAATACATGTTGGTAAACCACATCTTCAGTTCAGATCTTACACCGATAATCTCAACTAGCAGTTTCACGTCTATGATTTTCAATGAATGCACAGAAATAGCACCATAAGATATTGTGGCACGTACAAAAGTTACAAAACAATTACAAAACAGTTACAAAAGTACTACCGTATAGTGATTTATAGTGAACATTTCTCGAAAAATTTATAAAGAAATGTGCACCACATCGGGTTCAAAGTCGAGTCCAAAATTTAAAAATCCATTGGGGGAGGGGTGCCCAACAGCCGTCAGAACATCTGTAAAAAATCACCAACGGTCAGGGCATTTGAAGTTGTTGGATTAAATCGTATCTGTTTCAATTTTAGTGGCATTTGCCATGGCTTATTCCTCATGCACATTCAAAAGTCATATATAAACACAAATAAGAACTACATGTCTGCCGAAAGACTCTGTAAAAACTTCTAACTGATCTATTCGTAATTCAACCTTAAGACAACCAAAAAGTGAAATAGTATTGACCGTACTCTATCTTATATCTTTTCTATGTAACAGCAGGCTATTAGACACACATACAAAACACACTCGGAATGTTAAGAAACAAAAGACGACCGAACTTTTAAAATGACTGAACACATCTTAATCTAACCCTTTGTAAATCCGACCACATCTATGCCATGATTTAAAAAACGTATTGAATAATGTTGGTGGTTCACCTGTTTAAAATTCATATTCCTATTCATCAGCAAACAGAACCTTGGTAGGGAATTGCTGGGGGTA
>NC_049979.1:29980935-29981980 GCF_000003815.2 Branchiostoma floridae
GGGGTGTCGCACAGGGTATCTACCCAAATGTCCGTGGTGAAGGGCAAGGCAGATGACAATCAAGGCAGGTTAGTCCGCGGGGGTGTCGGACAGGGTATCTACCCAAATGTCCGTGGTAAAGGGCAAGGCAGTGACAATAAGACCTTAGTCCGCGGGTTGTGGACAGGGCACATAGCCAAATGTCCGTGGTGAAGGGCAAGGCAATGACAAAAAGACCTTAGTCCACGGGGGTGTCGGACAGGGTATCTACCCAATGTCCGTGGTGAAGGGCAAGGCAGTGACAATAAGACCTTAGTCCGCGGAGTGTCGGACAGGGTATCTACCCAAATGTCCGTGGTGAAGGGCAAGGCAATGACAATAAGACCTTAGTCCGCGGGGGTGTCGGACAGAGTATCTACCCAAATGTCCGTGGTGAAGGGCAAGGCAGTGACAATAAGACCTTAGTCCGCGGGGGTGTCGGACAGGGTATCTACCCAAATGTCCGTGGTGAAGTGCAAGGCAGTGACAATAAGACCTTAGTCCGCGGGGGTGTCGGACAGGGTATCTACCCAAATGTCCGTGGTAAAGGGCAAGGCAATGACAATAAGACCTTAGTCCGCGGGGCTGACGGACAGGGTATCTACCCAAATGTCCGTGGTGAAGGGCAAGGCAGTGACAATAAGACCTTACTTCGCGGATTGTGGACAGGGTATCTACCCAAATGTCAGTGGTGAAGGGCAAGGCAATGACAAAAAGACCTTAGTCCGCGGGGGTGTCGTACAGGGTATCTAACCAATATCCGTGGTGAAGGGCAAGGCAGTGACAATAAGACCTTAGTCCGCGGAGTGTCGGACAGGGTATCTACCCAAATGTCCGTGGTGAAGGGCAAGGCAATGACAATAAGACCTTAGTCCGCGGGGGTGTCGGACAGAGTATCTACCCAAATGTCCGTGGTGAAGGGCAAGGCAGTGACAATAAGACCTTAGTCCGCGGGGGTGTCCGACAGGGTATCTACCCAAATGTCCGTGGTAAAGGGCAACGCAGTGACAATAAGACCTTAGTCCGC
>NC_049979.1:29982106-29983164 GCF_000003815.2 Branchiostoma floridae
TGACAAAAAGACCTTTGTCTGCGGGGGTGTCGGACAGAGTATCTATCCAAATATCTGTGGTGAAGGGCAAGGCAATGACAATAAGACCTTTGTCCGCGGGGGTGTCGGACACGGTATCTACCCAAATGTCCGTGGTGAAGGGCAAGGCAGTGACAATAAGACCTTAGTCCGCGGGGGTGTCGGACAGGGTATCTACCCAAATGTCCGTGGTAAAGGGCAAGGCAATGACAATAAGACCTTAGTCCGCGGGGGTGTCGGACAGGGTATCTACCCAAATGTCCGTGGTGAAGGGCAAGGCAGTGACAATAAGACCTTAGTCCGCGGGTTGTGGACAAGGCATATAGCCAAATGTCCGTGGTGAAGTGCAAGGCAGTGACAATAAGACCTTAGTCCGCGGGGGTGTCGGACAGGGTATCTACCCAAATGTCCGTGGTGAAGGGCAAGGCAATGACAATAAGACATTAGTCCGCGGGGTGTGGACAGGGCACATAGCCAAGTGTCCGTGGTAAAGGGCAAGGCAATGACAATAAGACCTTAGTCCGCGGGGGTGTCGGACAGGGTATCTACCCAAATGTCCGTGGTGAAGGGCAAGGCAATGACAATAAGTCCTTAGTCCGCGGGGGTGTCGGACAGGGTATCTACCCAAATGTCCGTGGTGAAGGGCAAGGCAGTGACAATAAGACCTTAGTCCGCGGGGGTGTCAGACAGGGTATCTACCCAAATGTCCGTGGTGAAGGGCAAGGCAATGACAATAAGACCTTAGTCCGCGGGGTGTGGACAGGGCACATAGCCAAATGTCCGTGGTGAAGGGCAAGGCAGTGACAATAAGACCTTAGTCCGCGGGTTTTGGACAGGGCACATATCCCAATGTCCGTGGTGAAGTGCAAGGCAATGACAATAAGACCTTTGTCCCCGGGGGTGTCGGACAGGGTATCTACCCAATGTCCGTGGTGAAGGGCAAGGCAGTGACAATAATACCTTAGTCCGCGCGGGTGTCGGACAGGGTATCTACCCCAATGTCCCTGGTGAAGTGCAAGGTGAGCCAAATTTCGTCCTTT
>NC_049979.1:29983264-29986886 GCF_000003815.2 Branchiostoma floridae
CACTTGGTGATCTAATGGTAAAAACATATACCAACAGAATGAATTAGATTTTAATGGACATTAGATTATTACGAAAAACAGCTAACAAAGAACTATATATTTTCATTTTTATCATCTGCCTTATATTATTTAAAATTAAGTTAAAGATCTTTAAGCCGGTATGTTTTCGTTCCCTGGGAACAGCCATAACGAAAAACCGATGTAGTTTCTACCTGTTGTCCTTTGCTAAGACTCTAACACGTCAATTGGCCCTTTAGACCACATTAATAAAGCAAAACTCATAGGGAGTCCACTCATGTTTGCAGGCAGAAATAAAGGCCACACCAAAGGCAAAAATATTAGCATGTAAGTTTTATTTGAAAAATTGTTGTCAAACGTAACAAGATAACCAAGTAAGTAAGAACAAGGCTAAATATTGCATATAATCATTTCCAGAACTTAATTTTGAAAAAAAAAATACTACCGTAGTATTAACGTAATTTTGAATTGATGCAATCTAATTCTAATTGTCTAAATAAGGTCTGAATTTAAAAAACGTCAAATCCGCTGATATTATAATCATACTAGCATACTGAATATTTAAACTCACTTAAAGTCCATGTATCAGACAACATGAGGCAAAATTTCACTCACGGCTTACATACATGCAGCTTTCTATTGTCAATTTTGCGTGGTAATATCACATTGTTTTATATTTCTATAATCTTCTGCGTAAATAGCTGCTACGTTACTACAAGAACAAACAGTGCTCCTGCTGGGCAACAGACTTTTAGTTTATTGTAGTGAACACACCACTAGCACTGCACCTTTGTGTTGTAGCAGCTTACTACGATAGCTGAAAATGTTGCTTTTATTGCCTGATGACTTTCTATTCTTTATGGACCTAACTGCAAAGATGAAACTGAAAAGGTGGGAGGGTAGGCCATGATACTTACCAGCCAATATTTAGGAGACATTTTTGTGCGGGGACATCAGATAAGACATAGTGGAATGAAAATATCCTTGGACGGTTGCTTGCATGTGAATTTTGTCTAGTCCCGATGACAGTAGCCATTGCAGCTTTCTTTACTTTTTCACACTTAACCCTATTCAGACCGGGGGGGGGGCTTTTGAGGCCCGCGCTAACTTCGATGTCCTATAACGCCAGAACGGCTTATGCTAGAGCCACCAAATTTAGTGAGTTTTCTTAAAATATTGTTGGCAACAATTCTACGAAGTTTGACAAATTTTCCATTCTTTCTTGTTGCCATGGCAACCGTTTGTTGACAGGCAGTTTTGTCAAAAATCACTATTTTTGGTTCTAACAATGTATTTTTCAAATTTATTTGCTATATTACTATGATTTTGTTACATAAATAAAATCTTATATTATTCAGCATATCTTTCATAATTATATATGCATAAATTATGCTAATTTGATGACGTCACCAGCCCAAAATCCAAGATGGCGGACGGAATGGCCAGATCAAGAAAAACAAGCAAATTATCCCTTAAAATTTGCAACTACCTGGTATTTTTTCATCAAAAACCATCTAAATGAATGAATTTAGTCTATTTCCATTGCCCTTTGTGATTATTTGTTGCAAAAAAAGTATTTTTAAAAATTCAAGGTGGTGGATATAATATGGCGGAGCCCAACTCGTATCTTAGATGTGCATGACGTCATTTTATGACGCCATATTGACGTCATTGATGTTGCTATTGGCAACGCAAGTCGTAATAAACATTATTATTCTGTTATCTGCACTTGTTGTTACATTTTTGCAGCATAACTTGAAGTTTTCTGAGAATACCCATTTTTCATGGGTTTGGCCAATGTAATCAAATTGATGACGTCATAATTACGTCATCTTACGTCAACGTAACGTCAAACGTCACATACTTGTCAGATATTATGTCGAAATCATGTCCTGAAAATTTTGTGGCTCTACGGCACGCCGTTTTAGAGTTATAGGACTTAGAAGTGGAGGGCCTCAAAAGCCCCCCCCCCCCGGTCCAGGGATGACCAAAAAAGCCCGGTCTGAATAGGGTTAAGCTATACTATCGTTATCTTTTCAATCTTTGCTACTGAATAGAGGTCTATTCTAATTTTTACAGCTGTGGTAATATAACGTTGTTTTTTGTATACTTCTAAAATCTTCTGCGTAAATAGCTGCTACGTTACCACAAAAACAAACAGTGCTCCATGTGGGCAACCGACTTTTAGTTTGTTGTAGTTGACACAACACTAGCACTGCACCTTTGTGTTGTAGTAGCTTGCTACGTCAGCTAAAAAGTTGTTTTTCTAACCTGATGACGTTCTATTCTGTAATGACTTTAACTGCAAAGGTAATACTCATAAGAATTCTAACCTCTTCAACTAAAGTTTTTTTCCAACAGTTACTCCCGCCTCTAGCTCTTCCCCACACTCCACTTTAATCCACAATCCGTACCTGCCTATAACGCTGTTGTGAAGGAGGCCAATGCAGTCGGGCAGAACTGATTTTGAAAATTAGTGTGTTAACAAGTTAAGTAACGATAAAAAATGCAAGTATAACTGTTATGTAAACTGAGACACGCGCTGAGCGACAGTATAGCTAGCCAAATTTGATTTTTCTTACACCCTTTTTTTCATTGAATGAATATTATGAAAGATTTCAAAGTATGACTGAAAAACAACATGCAAAGAACCTTTAAAATTCGTTATTTACTAATGACACAAGGTGTCTGATATTTGGATTTTGGGCCACGTTTGGAACGCACAGTAGTTGCAGGAGACAATTCACTAGAGGACATTTTTTTGGTCTGGGCGCTCGCTCCGCACTCATTCTTATCTGATATCACAGTAAGAACACGACAAGAGTGCCGTCAAGTGGAAAGGGCCTCAGTGTTATAGAGAAAATAGGCTTTTAATGGAGATCCAAGCTTTGGTTTTGAATGAAAACAGAGACGAAGCCGTGCATGCGTCAGGTGCAAGGAGATTCCACAGTTGGGTGGCGCTGTTGAAGACGGTTTTCTTTTTTTTTACACTTTTGTGGATGAGCCATTAGAAGGTTAGGCAGGCGATATCTATTCATTAGTTTCAAGGGAGCAGACGTGCGATTGAAGGTCTCACCTGAAGTAGACGGTATATGAAAAGGGTAAGGAAGTCCCTCGGTGTCCCCTCATCATCCTTTCATTAATCACAGAAATGCAAAATTCCAACGAAAGATCGTAAAACAATACATTATTTGAAACAAATTGTATAAGATATCTTTTGTTGATAACCCAAAGGATGGCTATTAACTAAAGTAATGAATCGAACATTTCTGAATCAAAACAAAATCTGTATTGGGTTCCCATAATATCAAAATATATTGTCCCATTTATTTTTTCTTTCAAATATACACATGGTTTTCTGCTTGTGTAGGTATATGTCTAAATCATGCATACGTAGCTACAACGTTACCACATTTGTAACAGTACCCCTGTCCGCAAACGTCTTGTCTGCTGCAGTGAAGGCAACAGCAGAGTATTAGTATTTCCGTAAGTAGCTGAATACACTATTTATAAACATGCACAGTTTACACCGAAGAGGTAAATACATGGTACAAAAGTGACAATAAATGCAAGGAAAGCAAAGATACAGGTAGATGCATCATTT
>NC_049979.1:29987671-29989057 GCF_000003815.2 Branchiostoma floridae
GACGTAAGCATTAAGCGACCTTTCCTCAACGACCACCTGGCCAACGCGACGGCGACCGGCCCGAAATGGGACCCATAAGGACCGCATCATTTTCAAAATTGAGGTTTTCATCGATTTTTGATGATAACTAGTGCTATTTTTGGCCGAAATTGTTGGTAGTACTGTTTAACCGTTATAGGTATGTTTGGTAAAGATTTGTATGGTACATTAGGCATTAATAGAAAGTAGGAAGATAGGCTTTAGTTAACATTTGAATTTAGACTAGTACTGTCCGTTGGACGGTCATGTACCATTTTTTTTCAAACCTATAACGGCTTTAGTAGAAAAAGACTTTTGTACAAATGTTCCCAGGTGTATACACTGCTACAAACGCAGTAGGGTCACCATGGGGCTAATGCTGTGTTTTAAAAAGCGTTGAAAGTGAACAAATCTGTCAGACAGTATAATTGATGGCAGTCTATCACGAAGTTCGCTGCAGCTCTACAGCACTTGTATCTATCCTTATAGGTCTTATGAAGATGCGTTTTCTACATGTTCTGTTTAATTCGGTACTTTTACCAAGGTTGTCTTTGATATCCTGTATGTGGTATATTTGTTTTGTTTTGTTTTGTTTATTCTCTTAAATCTAATTCAGCGCTTCTACTACAATTTTCTTTATATCTTGAATGAGGTACATTTGTTTTGCTTTGTATATTCCGTTCGATCTAATTTGGTACTAATACCACGCTTATTTTTTTTATATGTTGAATGCGGTACATTTGCATGTTGTCCATTCCTCTATTATGTTTATTCTGTTAGATATAATATGGTACTTCTACACGTCTATATGTTGCAAGCGTTACTTTGGTACTTTTAAAAAAACATTTCTTTGTCTCCTCAATTGGTACATTTGTTTTGTTGCTTTAATGAAGAAGTTGTTCAAATAAAGTAAAGGTAGGTTTGTTTGTCTTACTCAATCTATGCATATAGATGGATCTCAATATTTGCTGTGTAAACTACTTCGTTGTTTTCTAAAGCTTTCATTGACGCTTTATGCCATGGTACATGGTAGTTGGGTACAAAGGCAAGGTAATTTTTTTAAAAATAATTAAACATAAAACATTAGTCTTCTTTACATATTTCCACTATATAGCGTCTATATTTGCATAACTGCATTATTGTATCCTTGCTAAAACATCAAACGTTTGCATTACTTATTCAATTGGGTAGCAAAAGGGCCTATTAGTGTTACTAGATATTTAGCAAACTGTATTTCCTATTTTAAGTTGTGTGAACGTTGGGAACTTCGGTTGTTTGCTCTCTCCATCTTTCTCAATGTGCAGCACGACACCCTTAAGGCTAAAAGCGGCTTAAAAAAGCCAGTGAAGCGACGAATGGATCAAACAA
>NC_049979.1:29989841-30010910 GCF_000003815.2 Branchiostoma floridae
ACTTGTCTTCTATATTTTAACGTCGCGCGTTTTTTATGTTTTGTATATAATGTTAGATTTAAGATCGTTTTGTTTTGTTATATATATGCTACTAGATTTTTTTATAACATTTACCCGATTTGAATATCTTGTTACAATCAACTTGGTACTTTTACACACTTCCAATGTTATCTTAAACTACTTACTTTTAACGTACACTGTGACGTACACTATGATAATAAATAAGTCTTTCATCGCTATTTATTACAAAGCACGTAACCATCGTAAACTACGACTATTTGGGTCAACAATGAATTTACTCAAAATTTCACAAAACGGACGTGACTCAGTCAGAATTTAATACATGATACTCGGGAAATTGGGATAGTAAAGATGTAAATTGTCGAACCTTCTAGTCGTTCGTACGTTCAAGGATTTGGTTGTTTGCCATAATGATTTAACACCTTCCTTTCCATCTTTCACAGTTCGTTGCACAGTACAAGGCTCCGCGAGTTAAAAGACGCTCATAGTCTGCTGAACTACCAACAAAGCACGAATCAACACAATAGATCCCTTAGTCAAGCTTTTCTGTGACGCAGATGTTGACCTTTCTTTAAGCGTTTGTCGGAAAGCCTCTTCCTTGATTTGTCGTCCTACTAATGATGATAGATGAACTGTCATTAAGAAATTATTCAGACTATAATTCTACCCCGAAAGCTCAGCTCGCTCCAAATGAATTGTGATCAGCGGACAAAAGGAAAATGGGAAGGATATATAAGGAAAAGAAGGCAGTTGTGAGATGAACGGTTAGTATACCTACCAGATGTAAATGATATGTTACGTTGTCTCAGTGAAAATGTTAAGTGGCTGACCTTAGGTCACGGCCGCGCAGGTTAATTGTCACCTCGCCCCAAAGCTCAGCTCGCTCCAAATGAATTGTGATCAGCGGAAAAACTAAGGAAAAGAAGGCAGCTGTGAGATGAACGGTTAGTATACCTACCAGATGTACATGATATGTTACATTGTCTTAGTGAAAACGTTAAGTGGCTGACCTAAGGTCATGGCCGCGCTGGATAATTGTTACCTCGCCGCCGGCGTCTTTCAAAGTGACCTGTGAATCATATGGGATGGTGGAGGTTTCTTTGTGATCATGGTGAGGCACTGAGCTGTTCGCATGGATGGATCAACACAATGACCCTGTGTCCTAGCTTTTACATTTAGAAATTTTCGCCTAAAATAATGGCAGGATTAAACTTATTGCTGTAGTGTTATTGGGGAGTTAATGCTCATAACCATCGTTTTTTTAAGTGTCTGAATATACAGCCATTTCGCAGCTTAAGTCTTAGAAATTAGCCATCAGATTATGACTTTAGATCAGATAACTGGGCGTGGTGCAACTTCATAATTACACTCAACAGAAAGAAGCGTCACAGCGCCCAAGGCCACCAACCGTCACACTACAATAGTTATTCTGTAGTTCACCACGGAGCACACTGCTTCGAACTGCTTAAATGTTTGGAATACCCTTGTTTTTAAGGTGGGTTCTTCTCATTATTTCTTTTTACAGCTTAATTACAAAAAAAAACACGGGTCACCAAAATAGCTTTTTTTTAAATGTACGTTCTAAAAGTAAGATGGTGCTGTGATCCATTCACTCCATTAACAGGTTTTCTGTGTTTTACATCGTCATTTTACAACAATGAACTCTGAAGCAACGTCCTACTTTGAACATCGATTTAGTACGCTGAACTAAGTTAACCATGTATAGCGGTACTGCCACACTAACTTACCATGGCTTGCTAATTGTGAGTGATATATATTGGTACAGAAAAAAAGTATAGGTTATGTTAGATTCTTTTTAAAAACGGTCTCTTTGGCAGCCCCCTCCTTTTTCGGCTTACAACGGTGAACTAAAATTAAACAACGCATTTATATGTCGATTTACGCCGCTGAGCAAGCTTAAGTTCAAACAATTTTTACCATGTTCAGTCACGGTGACGCGGGGTGACGGGAGGGTGTGTGTTACTAGCCTAGCCTAATCACATCACATTAAGATTAAAAGAAAACGGCGGACTTTTAAAAACAAGCTACCATTTATTTTCGTCCCAGGCGGCAATTACTTTAAGTCCTCATAAGTCAATCTTTGCGCCTAGTATTGTTTCCATTTAAGGTTATCTTAGGTACTTAAACAGTGCCCGCCGCTGCCAACAGTGGACTAAGATGAAATGTACAAGTATACAACCACGTTTATTAACAATAAGAAATAGCACGGAGGTGGAGGAAGGGTGGAGGGTGTGTTACTAACATAACCGAATCACATTACATTTAGATTTGAAGGAAACGAAGGACCATCAAAGGTAAGCCATCACTTATTTCGTCCCAGACCACATTTACTATAAGTCCTCACTAGTTAATACCTACGGATAGTATTGCTTTAGGTACTTTAAAAACAGCCATTTCTTTGGTCAACAGTGAACTGAAATGGATTGTACAATTGTGGGAGGGTGTGTGTTACTAACATTACCTAATTACATTACATTTAGCTTCGATGCAACCGGCGAACCATTAAAAGTAAGCTTTTATTCATTTGTCGTCCTAAAGCACATTGAGATTGGGATATTTACTTGAAACCCTCTCTAGTTTATCCCGATAAATATTACTGTTTTTTAGGCTTTAAAATATAGGCACTTAACCCTTCTATATTTTTTGTATTTGTATACAATAGATTATTTATCGAAGTAATAATATCATTAATTTAGAACAACTTTTTCTACTTTGTGAAGGGATCGTATCTTCCATTTATACTTTGAATTAGTGAGTTAGTACGTAGTTTTTAATTTAAAGTAAGTAAAATAAAAAAATCGAAATCAACGGCCTGCTTAGATACTAGTATTTCAATATGTGACATGTGAGATTTGTAAAGTAATAGATTAAGATATTGCAAATCAGTAATGAGACTCCAGCTCTTGATGTACATTTCAAACTCACAGTTTTGAATACTGTTTGATGCAAAATGTAAAGGCTAAAGAACGTAACTTTCAATAAAAGGCAAACATGGAAGTGGCCATTAATTAATCATTATACAATAGTGGTAGCAAGGGCGACAAAATTGATTAAGTGTACACGGTATATGAGAGGTACATGCAAATAGTGGCCGTTGGACCTTTTAAATCTTTAAAGGCTCAAACAGAAAAAAAAATACTACAGTTTTAATCCTACAGCTGAACACTTCGACAACTACTAAATCTAACAGTATAAAGGCTTTTTCTATTTGGTCGGCTTTGTTCATAATTTTATTATTGCATACGTGCATTTGTTTGCCACATCGCACCACTCCGCCAACTTTTTTTTCACCCGATATCTGTGCACTGTTCTATTTGTTTTAATATTGGCCCTAAGCCAGATACCAAAAAAGATACACGTCGCAAATTTCGCTAAGAGCTAACTAGAATACCACTTTTTGAATTATATCTTAAAGACCAAACAGGTAATGTTTGTAACTCAATGTAATTATGTAATTAATATTAACTAATGTATACATTGGCGAATTTACATTATTGTTTTTGGCAAATACTCAAGCATTAACGCTTGAGACCTAACTTTGGGCTGATTTTTTCCCTATCCACCATAGTCCGGATTACAAACAGATAATATTTGCCATTGTAAACGATTTATACCAAGCATAATTAACAAATATCCACAGACTTTGCGTATCGTTGCTTGGCGTGGCAAAGTCCCTTCAAAATCTTGAAACGCGTATTTAGTTTTATCACAGTTTATTCATTTCTATTATACTGATAATTCTGTCCATGATATGAAATATCCATTATAATAAATTATGATAGGGTAAAGTTTTCACCTTTTCTCTTGTCACCGCTTGTTTGTATGTAAGTACACAATACTTCTGGTAACGTACGAAGAATTTGTTCAAGAAGGTCCTATGTAACAATGCTTTTATACCCAGCACATGATGACGTTATAAGAAGGACATGGACATCTTGGCAATAACGTTAAGGGTTTATACATTTTGATAAAACAAAAAAATGCTGTCTAAAATAACGTACTGGATCCCTCTAGAAGAAGGTAAAAGGGGGCCAAGGTAAGGAGATAATGAAACATAACGTCAGGAAAACAAACCAGACCGGACATTTGGCAGGATATTATGTTTACTCTGTAATCTATCGTAGGAAATATGGTCGTAGTCATTTGCATTTTCTATTTAGACTGAAATATTTACTTAAAAATCCCCATGTTTGGGCTTGTAGTGTTACAAATTCGTTACTATTTAGGGTTTTCGTATTTAATACAAATCTTGCGGAGCTAGAGATTTCGACAGTCTGAAGACCCTCTAGCGGGGTTTCTTTGTAGTGCAGCGGAACTTCGAGGTGTAGCTTATGGGTATAAAATGGTCTTGCTTTTCTTAGAAGCAAGGATTTGGGGCAATGAAATTTTTTTACATTTGTTAGCCTTAGTGAATTTGTGTATTGTATGAACGTAAGTTTTGACAGCAGTTGTGTTATTTGCTGTTCTATTCTATATTCATTCTATTGACGGCTCTTAACAATTTCAATGCAAGAGTGTGTTTATTCTCAGCATTTCCAATCTCATCAGTTTATTCCGAAGTTTTACAATAACTCATATAGTTTCCTAATATGGTTGGTTCTTTTCATTTAACCATATTCAGACCGGGCTTTTTTGTTCATCCCTGGATTTGGGGGGGGGGGGGTGTTGGTGTGCTTTTAGGGCAATCCACATCTAAGTCCTATAACTCTTGAACGACGTGTCGTATGACCACCAAATTTTTAGGATATGATATAGACGTAATATCTGACAAGTATAAGACTTTGACGTTACGATGACGTAATATGACATTTCAAATAACATATGATTTAATTAATGTAACAAAATAGCAGTAATATAGCAAATAAACGTGAAAAATACATTGTTAAAACCGAAATTAGAGATTTTTGGCAAAACTGCCTTTCAACAAATGGTGGCCATGCCAACACGAGAAAAATGAAAATTTGTCAAACTTAGCGAAATTGTTGTCAACAATATTTTTGGCAAACTCACTAACTTTTGTGGCTTTAGCAAAAGCCATTCTGGCCTTATAGGACATCAAAGTGGGCGCAGGCCTCAACCCCCCCCCCCTCTGAATAGGGTTAGCTACGTCGTTGAAGAGTTATAGGACTTAGAAGTGGAGGGCCTCAAACCCCCCCCCCCCGTCCAGGGATGACCAAAAAAGCCCGGTCTGAATATGGTCAAAAGTGTTATGTTTGGATAACCTTTTTTTTCGAAAACTGTGTTTTTGTCAGTAAAATGTTAAGTTTGGAGAAACTCCTTTGATTGTTTAAAGTCATGACTGTAAGATGTAAAGTTGAAGGTTTGTAGAAAATCTTGTTTTTTAAGAGACTGTGTATTTGTAATAGAAGTGTCTCTGAAGTGAAGTGTTTGAAGAAAATCCTGTTTCTTTTTCTCGGAACATGTGTGTTTGTAAAAGCCATGACTGTAAGATAAAAAATGTAAGATTCGAAGAAAACCCTTTTTTTTTGTAAAAGACGTGTCTAAAAGAAAAAATAATAATTTGTTCTCTCTTAGAACCTGTGTGTTTGTAAGAGCCGTGTCTGTGAGATGTAAAATGTAAGGTGTGGAGAAATTCCCCCTTTTTCCTTACGTAACCTGTGTATTTTTAAAAGCCGTCAGTAAGGCGTTAAGTTAAAGGTTTGGTAGAAATTCTCCTTTTTTTCCCGGAAGCTGTGTGTTTGTAAAAGCCATGTCTGTAAAATGTAAAGTGCATGGTTTAGAGAAAATTCTTTGTTTTTTTCTCAAACCCTGTGTGTTTGTAAAAGCCGTGTCTGTAAGGTTTAAAGTTAGAAAAAAATCTTTCTTTCTTGTAGCCGGTGTGTTTGCAATAGCCGGTGTGTTTGAAATAGCCGCGTATGTAAGATGTAAGATGCAATGTTTCGAGAAATTCCTCTTTTTTTTTCTTTCGGAACCTGTGATTAGTAAAAGCCGTGACTTGGAACCTATGTGTTTGTAACAGCTGTGTCAGTAAGATGTAAATTGTAAGGTTTGCATAGAATTCCTTTTTTTCTCGGAACCTGTTTGTTTGTAAAAGCCGTTGCTGTTAGAGGAAAAGTGTAAGGTTTAGTGAAAATTATCTGTCTCTCTCAGATCCTGTGTGTTTGTAATAGCCGTGTCTGTAAGATGTAAAGTGTAATGTTTGGAGAAAAACTTTTGTTTTACTTTCAGAACATGTGTCTTTGTAATAGCCGTGTCTGTAAGATGTAAAGAGTAAGGTTCGAAGTAAATTCTCTTTTTTTGCTCTTCGGAATCTGTTTGTAAAAGCCGTGTCATTAAAATGAAAAATGTAACGTTAGGAGAAAATCCTCCGTTTCTATGTCGGAACCTGTTTGTTTTTAATAACCTTGACTGTAAGATAGAAAGTGTATTGTTTGGAGGAAATCCTCTGTTTTTCTCACGGAACCTATGTGGTTTGCATTAGCTGTGTCTGAAAGATAGAAAGTGTAGGGTTTCGAGAAAATCCTCTGTTCTTTTTTTAGAACCTGTGTGTTTGTAATATCCGTGTCTGTAAGATGTTAAGTGTAAGGTTTGGAGAAAATCATCTGTTCTATTTTCTCGCAACCTGTGTGTATGTCAAATGTAAAGTGTGAGGTTTTGGAGAAAGCTCTTCAATCTTCTTTCAGAACCTGTGTGTTTGTATTAGCCATGTCTGTAAGATGTGAGGTTTGGAGAAAATCCTCTGTTTTATTTTTTTGCAACCTGTGTGTATGTCAGATGTAATGTGTAAGGTTTTGGAGAAAGCTCTTCTAATTTTCTTTCAGAACCTGTGTGTTTGTAAGAGCCGTGACTGTAAAATGTAAAATGTAAAATGTAAGGTCTGGGTCAACTCCTTTTTATCTTCAAACTTGTGATTTTGTAATAGCCGTGTCTGTAAGATTTAAAAGTGCAATGTTTGGATAAAATTCTTTGTTTTTTTGCCAAAATGTGTGATTTTGTAAAATCCCTGTCTGTAAGATGTGAAGTGTGAGGTTGCTTCTTCTCTTGAAACATGTGTCCTTGTTATAGCAGTGTCAGAAATAGAAAAAGTGTAAGGTTTCGGAAAAATTGTCCGTTTTTTAACTTGCAGTTTGTAATAGCCGTGACTGTAAGATAAAAAGAGATAATGTGTAGATAAAATCCTCCTTTATTGTGGGAACCTATGTGTTTGTAAAATCCGTGTTTGTAAGATTTAAAAGTGCAATGATTGAAAAAATCCTTCGTTGTTTTTTCGGAACCTGTGTGTACGTATGCGAAAGATGCGTCTGTGAGATGTAAAGTTTGGAAAAATTCCCCTTTTTTTCTCCCGGAACCTGTGTATTTGTGAAAAGGGTGACTTAAGGGCGTTAAGTGTAAGGTTTTAAGAAAATGATCTGTTTTTCTCTTGGAACCTGTGTGTTTGTAATAGCGGTGTCTGTATAATGTCAAGTGTAGGGTTTAACGAAAATCCTCGTTGTTTTTTTCTTCTTCTCAGAACCTGTGTGTTTGTAAAAGCCGTGTCTGCAAATGTTAAGTGTAGGGTTCAAAGAAAACCCTCCTTTTTTTCACAGAATCTGTGTGTTTGCAATAGTTGTGTCTGTAAGATGCAAATTGTAAAGTTTGGATAAAATCCTTCTTTTTTTTTTTCTTTGAACCTGTGTGTAATAAATAGCTTTGTCTGTTAGAGGTCAAATCTAAGATTTTCAGTACCTCCTCTGTTTTTTCTCTCGGAATCTTTGTTTGTTAAAGCCGTATCTGTAGGATGTAAAGTGTAAGGTTTGGAAAAAACTTATCGGTTTTTTTTTTCGGAATCTGTTTGTCTGTAAGAGCCGTGTGTGTAATTTTAAAAGTGCAATGTTTAAAAAATTCTTTGTTATTTTGGAACCCATTTGTTTTTAAAAGCCGTGTCTGTATGATTAACCCTCAAACACCCGAGTGGGGTCCATTTGGACCCCAGGCGTAAATTATGAAGTACCATTTGAACATTTTTAATCAGAAGAAAAATTCCTTCCGTGACTTTGTCAGCCAATATCTTCTTTACCTTCTCCTAAGTTTTTATGAAGATTGGTACAATACTGTGGAAGCTATAAAGAAAGTCCGTGATCAGTCCGCCTGGGGTCCAAACGGACCCCAGCAAAAAAGTGCAGCTTTTGAAACAAACTTTTGAGTCTAACTCCCTAACTACCTATCGTATCACCACCAAACTTTTGGAAGATAATAAACATGTAAAACTAAATCCTCATATAAACTTCTGTGTCATCACCAAATGATATGACGACATTATGACGTCATTTAGCTAATAAGGGCGGCCATCTTGGATTTTGACTAATGACGTCATGAAATTAGCATAAATTATAAATTTTGAATCGTGAAAATAGCATTGAATTTCATAGAATTTTATTGTTGTAAGAAAACAAGCATTGTTTACCAAGAAAACATTGTTTAAATCGAAATTGGCAATTTTTTTGCAAAAATGTGCCTGTCATAATTCCGTTGCCATGGCAACCACAAATAATGATAAATTTACTTTAATGACAAAAAAAAATTGCTAACAATATTTTGTGATATATTACCAAGTTTCGTAGCTTTAGCACTAGCCGTTCATGAGTTATGCGACATAAAGGTTGCTGAGGGCCTCAAAATTCCCCTCTCTGGTCAGAATAGGTTTAGTGCAATAGATGGTCCTTCTGATCTTTTGCATAAATTATGATAATGAGGTGGAATTAGCAACACCTTAACATGTCGAAATATTCCTCTTACATTGACGAAGCAATGTATGTACAATGATCACAGATTGGAATTGGAACTGAGATTTTATGAACAAAACATTTTGGGGTCCGTTTGCACCCCACTCGGTCATTTTAGTCGCAAAAAAGGTCGGGAGCTTGAGGGTTAAATAAAAGTCTAATGTTTGGATTAAATCCTCCGTTTTTTTCTCCGAACCTGTTTGTTTGTAAACGTTGTGTCTAAAAGATGTATGATGCAAGGTTGGGAGAAAATGTTTCGATTTTTTTCTCTCGGAACCTTTGTGCTTGTAATAGCTGTGTCTATTAAATGTAAAATCCTCTTTTTTTAAAACCTGTTGGCTTGTTATAGTCGTGACTGTGAAATTGAAAGCGTGAATAAAATCCTTTTGGCGGGGGGGGGGGGGGGGGGAACATGTGTGTTTGTAAAATTCGTGTTAGTAATATTTAAAAGTACAATGTTTGGATAAAATCCTTTGTTTTTCTCTGATCCTATGAGCTTGCAAAGCCGTGTTTGTAAGATGGTAAGTGTAAGATTTGGAGAAAATCCTTCGTTTTTTTCTCTCCGAGCCTTTATGTTTATTAATGCCGTGTCTGGTGTCTGGCGTAGGGTTTGGAAAAATGTTCCTTGTTTTTTCTCTCGAAACAAGTGTGTTTATATTAGCTGTGTCCGTAAATTGTAAAGTATAAGGTTTGGAGTAATTTTTTTGTTCTTCTATCGGAACCTGTGTGTTTGTAAAAGCCTGTAAATGTCTGTAAATTATAACGTTCGGAAAAAATTCTATGTTTTTTTTCATATAGTGTGTTGGTAATATTTAGTCTGCCTGTGAGATGTAAATTGTAAGGTTTCCATTTTTTCACAGAACCTGTTTGTTAAAAGCCCTGTCTGTTAGAGCAAAATTGCAAGGTTTAGAGAAAATCGTTTGTTTTCTCTCAGATCCTGTGTGTTAATAAGAGCCGTGTCTGTAAGATGTTAAGTGTAAGGCTTGGAGAAAAAAAGATTGTTTCCTTTTTAGAACTTGTTGGGTTGTAGAAGCCGTGTCTCTAAATGTTAAATGTAGGATTTGAAGAAAACTCTCCGTTCTTTCTCAGAATCTGTTTGTAATAGCTGTGTCTGTGAGATGTCAAGTGTAAGATTTTTAGTACATCCTATTATTTTTTTCTCTCGGAATCTGTGTGTTTGTTAAAGCCGTGTTTGTAGGACGTAAAGTGTAATGTTTGGATTTTTTTCGGAACCTGTGTGTTTGTACGAACAGCGTCTGTAGGTTTAAAAGTGTAATGTTTAAAATAATCCTTCGTAATTTCGGAACCTGTCAGTGTTTTATTTTTTTATTTTTTAACTCCTTTTTTTTCTCTTTGAACCAGTGTGCTTGTTAAAGCCGTGACTGTAAGAGGTAAAGTTAATGATTTTGGAAAACCCTCCCTTTTTCCTCTGAAGCCTCTGTGTTTGTAAAATCCGTGTCTGTAAGATGTTAAGTGTACTATTTTGAGAAAATCCACATTATTTATCTCTCCGAGCCTGTGTGTTTGTTCCCCCCCCCCCCCCATTATCCAGCCTGGGGAAGGGGGGGATAAAAGTGCCCGCGACAACATTGACCTCCTATAGCTCCCAAAAGACTTATGCTAGAACAATAAAACTTGGTGAGATTTCCTAAAATATTGTTGGCAACAATTGAAAAAAAAATATTGGGTTTATGATTATGATTTTTCGTGTTGCCATCGCAACGGGTTTCTGAAAGGCAAATTTTACAAAAATCACTAATTTTGGTTTAACCCTCAAACCACCGTTTGGGTTCAAAACTGACCCCAGACGTATAGTGATGTGTGCCATTATGACATTTCTGGTTGAAAGCAAATTTCCTCTCATGGGTTTATTTGTATTATTATATATCATTTTATATGACGACGCCATGACGTCATTTAGCGCAAATTGGTCGCCATCTTGAATTGTGACAGATGAGGTCATCAAATAAGCATAAATTATGAATATTGAATCTTGAAATTTACGTTGAATTTAAAAGATAACAAGTGTGGTTTGCCAAGAAAACCTTAAAACTTAAATGTTTAAGCCAAAAGTAGAAAATTGCGTAGTAAATATGCCTGTCAGAATTCCGTTGCCATGGCAACATGAAAATTGATGAACCATTTTTATGCACTTCAATTGCTTGCTACAACATTTTCTGAATAGGTACCAAGTTTGGTGGCCCTAGCATAAGCTATTCAGGGACTGTGTGACATTGAATTTGGTGTGGGAATAAAAAAAAAACTTACCCGGTCTCAATAGCGTTATTAAAAAATGTGGTCCTCATGATCATTTGCATAAATTATGATAATGAGCTAGAACCATTATTACCAAATCATGTCAAAATGTCGCAAATAGATTGTTGAAGCTATACATATATAAAAATCACAAAAAGAGTGACAAAAAACTGTATTTGTACAAAACGCTATGGGGTCAGTTTTGACCCCACACGGTAATCTACGTTACAAAAAGGTACGGAGGTTTGAGGGTTAAACAATGGGATTTTAAGATTTTCCTGCTAAACTAAACTTCTTTTCATATATCTTTAATATCTAACAAATCTAGGTTGAACATTTATAATTAAATTTTCGTAAATTATGCTAATAGTGGTCAAAATCCAAGATGGCCGACAATATCATGATGAAAAGTATAACAAGCTTATTTTCACTCAGATTTCATCACTAATTGGTATTTTCTTACAGAAAACATTCATATGAACGATTTTAATCCATTTTCATGAGGTTTTAGCGTTATATGTTGAAAAAAATGAAAAAAAAATATTGAAAATTTAAGGTTAATAATCCAAGATAGCGGATAGCTAAACTTTAGATGACGTCATTCTATGACGTCATTTTGACGTCGTTGCGTTGGCTTTTGACAACAGAAGTCTTATTACACTTAAATATTATTAAAAAAACCTTTATTGGTAACTTTTTGAGTGAGATATTTAGGTATTCTCGGAATAATGGTAATTAGGTATCATGGTGTCTGGTTTAGGGTTTGGAAAAAAATATACCTCTGTTTTTTTTTCTCTCGAAACAAGTGTTTTTGTATTAGCTGTGTCTGTAAGATTTGCGAGGTTTAAAGTGTAAGGTTTGGATTAAACTCACTGTTCTTCTCCTGGAATCTGTGTGTTTGTAAACCGTGTCCCTAAGGTGTCAAGTGCGTGGTTCTCTCTGTTTTTCTTTCCGAGCCTGTGTGTTTATAAAAGCCGTGTCTGTTATATGTAAATCGTAAGGTTTGGAAAAACCCTACATTTTCTATCCAAGCCTGTGTGTTTGCAATAGCCGTGTCTGTAAAATAATAAGTGTAGTGTTTGCAGAAAATCCTCTGTTTTTATGGCGGAACTTGTATGTTTATAAAAGCCATGTCTGTAAGAGTTGAAGTGTAAGGTTTGGAAAAAGTCCTCTGTTTCTCTCAGAACATGTGTGTTGGTAATAGCCATTTCTGTAAGGTGTAAAGTGTAAGGTTTCAAGTTATGTTTTACTTCTAGAACTTGACAGTGTGTGACTATAACATGTAAACTGTAGGGTTTGGAGAAAATCCTCTTTTTTTTCTCATAACTGTTGTGTTTGTAAAAACCCTGTCCGTAAGATGTAAAATGTAATGTTTAGAGAAAATCATCCTTTCTTTCTCGGAACCTGCGTACTTCTACAAGCCGTGACTGTAAGATTAGAGCAGAGTAATGTATGAAAAAAAAATCCTCTGTTTTTCTTTCGGAACGTGTGTGTAGGTAATAGACGTGTCTCTGAGATTCACAGAGTAAGTTTTTGAGAACATTCTCTGTTTTCTCTTGAAGCCTGTCTGTAGTTAATAGCCGTGTTTGTAATATTTAAAGTGCAATGTTTAACCCGATTTGTGTTTTTGTAATAACCGTCTCTGTAAGATGTTAAGTGCAAGGTTTGAAGAAAATCCACCGTTTTTTTTTTCTCGGTGTCTTTGTAATAACTGTATCTGTAAGATGTAAATTAAAAGGTTTGAATTTTTTTCTCGGAACCTGTGTTTAGGTTATAGCCGTGTCTGTGAGATGTAAAGTGCAAGGTTCTAAGAAAAATCTTTGTTTTTCTCTCCAAACCTGTGTGCTTGTAATAGCCGTGTCTGTAAGATGTAAAGTTAAAGCTTTGGAGAAAATCCCCCTTTTTTTTCTCTCGAAACCTGTTTGTTTGTAAAAGTCGTGTCCTTTAGATGTAAAGTGTAAGGTTTGGAAATAATCCTCTGGGTTTTTTTTTAGAACCTGTGTGTTTGTAATAGCCCTGTCTGTATAATGTAAATTGTACGGTTTGGAGAAAACCCTCTGTTTTTTTCTCGTATTCTATATGTTTGCATTTGCTGTGTCTGTAAGATGTGAAGTGTAAGGTTTGGAGAAAATCCTTTTTTTTTACTTTGGAACCTGTATGCTTGTAAAGTAGTGTTTGTAAAATGTAAAGCTTAAGGTTTGTAGAATATTCTTTTTTCTCTCTCTCGGAACCTGTATGTTTGAAAAGCCGTGTCTGTAAGATGCAAAGTGTAAAGTTTTGAAATAATCCTCTGTGGGATTTTTTTCCGAACCTGTGTGTTTGTAATAGCCGTGTCTGGAAATGTAAATTGTAAGGTTTGCAGAAAACCCTATGTTAGTGTTTTCTCGGATTCTATATGTTTATAATAGCCACGTCTGTAAGATATAAAGTGTAAGGTTTGGATTACATCCTCTTTTTTTTCTATTTCGGAACCTGTGTGTTTATAATATCAGTGTTGATAAGACTTAAAGTGTAAGGTTTTAAAAAAAAATCTTCGTTTTTTTATCTCGGAAGCTGTATGTAAAAGCCGTGTCCGTAAGATGTACGTGCATGGTTCTGAGAAAATGTCCGGTTTTTTTTCTCCAAGCCTATGTGTTTGTAAAAGCGGTGTCTGTAAAGTTTGAGGTTTGGGAAAAATCCTATGTTGTTTATCCAAGTTTTTGTATTTTCCTTCTTGTAGCCGGTGTGTTTTTAATAGCCATGTCTGTAAGATGCAAGGTATACTGTTGGAGAAATTCCACTTTTTTTCTCTCGGAACCTGTGTATTTGAAAAAGCCGTAAATTTAACCCTATCCAGACAGGGCTTTTTGGGCATTCCATTGGACTGAGGGTGGGGGGAGTGCTATTTGCCAATTTCGATTTTAACAAGGTTTTCTTGGTAAACAATGTTTGTTTACTTACAACAATAAAATTCTATGATATTCAATGCTATTTTCATGATTTAAAATTTATAATTTATGCTAATTTAATGACCTCATTACTCAAAATCCAATATGGCCGCCCTTATTAGCTAAATGACGTCATAATGTCGTCATATTATATGGTGATGACACAGAAGTTTTTATGAGGATTTAGTTTTACATGTTTGTTATCTTCTAAAAGTTTGGTGGTGATACGATAAGTAGTTAGGGAGTGAGACTCAAAAGTTTGTTTTAAAAGCTGCACTGTTTTGCTGGGGTCTGTTTGGACCCCAGACGGACTGATCACGGATTTTCTTTATAGCTTCCACAGTATTTATCTTCATAAAAATGTAGGAGAAGGTATAGAAGATATTAGCTGACAAAGTCACGGAATGAATTTTTCTTCAGATTAGAAATGGTCAAATAGTACTTCAAAATTTACTCCTGGGGTCCAAATGGACCCTACTTGGGTGTTTGAGGGTTAAGATACATTTTTTTCAGCATATAACGCTAAAACCACATGGAAATGGATTGAAACGTTCAGATGAATGTTTTCTGTAAGAAAATACCAAGTAGTGATGAAGTCCGAGTGAAAATAAGATGGTTATACTTTTCATCATAATATTGGCGGCCATATTGGATTTTGAGCAATTACGTCATCTCATTAGCATGATTTAGGAATATTTAATTATCAATGTTCAACTAAGATGCGTAAGACATTAAAGATATATGAAAAGAAGTTAAGTTTAGCAAGAAAATCTTAAAATCCCACTGTTTTAACCAAAATTAGTGATTTTTGTAAAATTTGCCTAGCACAAGCCATCCGGGAGTTATACGACGTCAAAGTTGGCGCAGGCACTTTTAGCCCCCCCCCCTCCCCCAGTCTGGATAGGGTTAAGGCGCAAATTGTAAGGTTTCAAGAAATTCTCTGTATTTGTCTTGGAACATGTGTGTTTGTAAAAGGCATGACTGTAAGATAGGAAATGTAAGATTTTTAGAAAACCCTCTGTTTTTTTCTCCGTAACCAAAATTGCAGGGAAAGGTAAGGTCATCGAGTTTTATAATTCCTAATTTTTTTAAAGTTTATGACGTAATTATGACGTCACTTTTTTGTGCTAAACGGGCATTTCCGATAATACCTAAATATCTCGGTCAAAAAGCTAGCAAGAAAGGCTTCTTATCAATATTTAAGTGTTTAAAGACTTCTGTTGTCAGAAAATGACGTCAAAATGACGTCAAATAACCTCATACAATGACGCCAGCTGTAGTTTAGATATCCGCCATTTTGGATTATCAATCTTAAACCTCAAGCACCCGACCTTTCTTGTGACTAAATTGACCGAGTGGGGTCCAAACGGACCCCAAAATGTTTTGTTCATAAAATCTCTGTTCCAATTCCTATTGGTGATCATTGTGCATACATTGCTTCGTCAATGTAAGAGGGATATTTTGACATGTTAAGGTGTTGCTAATTCCAACAGAATATCATAATTTAGGCAAAAGATCAGAAGGACAATCTTTTGCACTAAACCTATTCTGACCAGAGAGGGGAATTTTGAGGCCCTCAGCAACCTTTATGTCGCATAACTCATAATCGGCTAGTGCTAAAGCTACGAAACTTAATAATATATCACACATATTGTGAGCAAAATGTTTTCGTCAATAAAATAAATTTATCATTATTTGGGGTTGCCATGGCAACGGAATTATGACAGGCATATTTTTGCCAAAATTTTCCAATTTCGATTTAAACAAGGTTTTCTTGGTAAACAATGTTTGTTTTCTTACAACAATTAAATTCTATGAAATTCAATGCTATTTTCATGATTTAATATTTATAATTTATGCTAATTTCATGACGCCATTACTCAAAATCCAAGATGGCCGTCTTTTTAGCTAAATTACGTCATAATGTCATATTACATGGTATTGACACAGTTTTGTATGATGATTTAGTTTTAAATGTTTGTTATCTTCTAAAAGTTTGGTGGTGATACGGTGAGTAGTTAGGGAGTTAGACTCATAAGTCTGTTTCAAAAGCTGCACTTTTTGGCCGGCGTCCGTTTGGACCCCAGACGGACTGATCACTGACTTTCTTTATAGCTTCCACAGTATGTACCAATCTTAATAAAAACTTAGGAGAAGATATAGAATATATTGGCTGACAAAGTCACGGAATGAATTTTTCTTCAGATCAAAAATGTTCAAATGGTACTTCAAAGTTTATGCCTTGGGTCCAAATGGACCCTCCTCGGATGTTTGAGGGTTAAATGTCTTAAGATACATTTTTTTCAGCACATAACGCTAAAACCCCATGGAAATTGATTAAAACGTTCAGCAGATGAATGTTATCTGTAAGAAAATACCAAGTTGTGATGAAGTCCGAGTGAAAATAAGCTGGTTATACTTTTCAAAAAAAAAATTGGTGGCCATCTTGGATTTTGAGCAATTACGTCATCTCATTAGCACAATTTACGAATATTGAAAAATAACTGTTCAACTAAGATGTGTAAGACATGAAAGATATATGAAAAGAAGTTAAGTTGAGCAAGAAAATCTTAAAATCCCATTGTTTAAACCAAAATTAGCGATGTTTGTAAAATTTGACTTCCAGTAACCCGTTACCATGGCAACACGAAAAATTATAAACTTACTTTATTTTTTTAGATTGTTGCCAACAATATTCTAGGAAAATTCACCAAGTTTTGATGGTCTAGCTCAAGCCGTTCGGGAGTTATACGACGTCAAAGTTGGCGCAGGCACTTTAAGCCCCCCCCCCACCCCCTCCCCCTAGTTGTAAATTGTAAGGTTTGAGGAAATCGTCTGTTTTTGTCTTGGAACATGTGTGTTTGTAAAAGACATAACTGTAAGATAGAAAATGTAAGCTTTTTTTTTTGGAAAACTCTCAGGGTTGTTTTCCCGTAACCTGTTTGTAAAAGCCGTGTCTGTAAAAGGGAAAGTGTCATAAGGTTTAGAGAAAATCATTTTTTTTCTCTCAGAACCTGTGTATTTGTAAGAGCCGTGTCTGTAAGATGTTAAGTGTAAGGTTTGGAGAAAATCCTCTTTTTTCTCAGAACCTGTGTGTTTGTAATAGCTATGTCTGTAAAATGTAAGGTAAGTGTAAGGTTTGGAGAAAACCCTCTGTTCTTTCTCAGATTCTGTATGTTTGTAATAGCCGTGTCTGTAAGATGAAAAGTGTAAGGTTTGGAGAAATTCTCCCTTTTTTCTTTCGGAACCTGTGTATTTTTAAAAGCCGTTTCTGTAAGACGTAAAGTGTAAGGTTTGGAAAAACTTCTCTTTTTTTTACGGAATCTGTGTGTTTTTAAAAGCCCCGTCCGTGAGATTTAAAGTGCATGGTTTAGAGAAAATTATGTGTTTGTGTGTTTGTAAAAGGCTCGTTTTCATTTAATGTCGAATTACTGTCGCCTGACTTTACGCCTTTGATATGGAACAAATTATACACAGCATCACTGGTTCCTTCATTTTTCCACAACTCCTGTAATGTTTTACAAAAGATGAACCACAACATTCGTATTGGTTGATGACTTAGAAGATTATTATAGCCACGGCTGGGATGTTACACCCTTAAAAATGGCTGTCGCCTGAGAAAAAACGAAGAATTCAAGAAGTAGCCAAAAAATGTAAAAATTCAGTTTCCAGAATGATTGTTCGGCTGGTGAAACCAGCTACCCAGGCCCTCTGTCTGATCACGTCAGATCGCCCCTGTCACTGATCTTGGAGGCTGTGTAAGGTGGTTCATGCCTGTCGCCAGATTCGGTAACAAACATTACCACCACGAGTGCGATAGTTGCCACGGTTATATTTTCCACATATACGACTAGAAATGACCGTTATTGTGACGCTGTATTTCTGGCTTTCTAAAGAAACAAGAAAAGGTTGTTGACTGTCATTTGTATCCCACGTTGCTTAATAAATTGTTGTACAGAAATGACTGTAACAAACGTTACCATTGTTCAAAGCTTTCTATTTGACATGGTGTAAAAAAGCTGCCCACTTTTTAAAAGTCCCTAGGGACATACCTAGATGTCTTAGGGACATACCTAGATGATGTAGTCAATAAGGTAAGTCCTTTCGAAGAAAACAGGGTGAATTCTACTGTTGCAACAAATGTAACCGGCAACGTTTGTTACCTGCCCTGTAATGCATTACCAATGGGAGCGAAAATAATAAGTTGCAATTGTTTGCTTTCTTAGCCCCAGAACGGCTTGCACTAGAAAAACCAAAATTGGTGACCTTTCAAAATTGGTGACCTTTCCTAGAATATTGTTACCAACAATTAAAGAAAATATGGGAAGTTTATGATTTTTCGTGTTAGTAGCCGTGTCTGTGAAATGTAAAAGTTCAAGGTGTGCTTGTAATAGCTGTGTCTTTAATATGTAAATTGTGAGGTTTGAAAGAAGTCCTCCATTTTTATTTTGGAACCTGTGTGTAGGTAATAGCCGTGTCTATAAGAGGTGAAGTGTAAGGTTTGGAAAAAAATCCTGTTTTCTCTCAGAAGCTTTGTGTTTAAAATGGTCTTGTTTGTAAGTTTGAAAGTACTATATTTAAAACAAATCTTGCGTTTTTCCTCGGAACCTGTGTAATCTTTTAAAAGACATGTCTGTAAAAAACAGTCTTATATTTGGATTAAATCCTCCTTTTGGCGGAACCTGTGTGTTTGTAAAAGCGGTGTCTGTTAGATGTAAGTGCAAGTTTTGAAGAAAATCCACTTTTTTTCTCTAAAAACATTTGTGTTTGTAAGAGCCGTGTCTGTAAGATAGAAATTGAAAAGGTTTGGAGAAAACCCCCCTTTTTTCGCGGAACCTGTGTGTTTGTAATAGCCGTGTGTGTAAAGATGTAAAGTTCAAGGTTCGAAGAATATTCCCCTATTTTTCTCTTTGAACTTAAATGATTCCAATAGCCGTGTCGTTAAGATGTAAAATTTACATTTGGGAGAAAATCATTTTTTTTTCTCTCGGAACCTGTCTGTTGTAAAAGCCGTGTCTGTGAGATTTCAAGTGGAAGGATTGGAGAAAATATCTTAGTATTTTTTCTCGGAACCTGTGATTTTGTAAAAGCCGTTTCTATAAAAGGTAAAGTGTAGTGTTTGGAGAAAATCCTCTGTTTTTTTCTCGGATTATGTGTGTTTGCAAAGTCCATGTCTTTTTGATAAAAAAATGTAAGGTTTGGAGAAAAATCTCCTTTTTTGGGAACCTGTGTTTGGGAACCTTTGCAAAGGCCATGTCTGTAAGAGTTGTAATGTAAGGTTTGGAGAATAACCCCTGTTTTCTCTTAGAACATGTGTGTTTATAATAGCCGCTTCTGTAAGATGTAAAGTGTAAGGTTTGGAGAAAACCGTCTCTTTTTTTCTCGGAACCTTTGTGTTTGTAAAAGCCGTGTCTGTATGATATAAGGATTTAAGAAAGCTTTTCTTTAGTGAAGTGAAAAATTAATTCAAATTTTCCATTCTTTGGGGAATCTTTTTTTAAACGCCGTATCCGTATGATGTAATGATTCAAGAAAGCTTTTCTTTAGAAAGAAACCCGTAAAGAAATAATTTTTCTTTAAGTTTTAACCCTCAAACCGCCGTAGCTTTTTTGTGACGTAGACTACCGTAAGGGGTCAAAACTGACCCCAAAACGTTTTGTACAAATAGAGTTTTTGTGTGACTTTTTTGTGATTTGTATATATGTATAGTTTCATCAATCTATGTCGAACAACTCTGACGTGATTAGGTGAGAATACTCCAAGCTTATTATAATAATTTATGCAAAAATGATGAGGACCACATTTTGCACCAACTCTATTCAGACCGGGAAGGAGGTTTCTGATGCCTGTACCAACTTCAATTCCGTATAGCGCCTGAATGGCTTACGCTAGGGCCACCAAACTTGGTATTTTTTTCAGAAAAAGTTAATAGCAAACATTTTGAGTGAACAAAATATGTTCATCATTTTTCATGTTGCCATTGTAACGGAATTCAGACAGACATATTCATTATGAAATTTTCTAATTTTGTATTAGACATTTAAGTTTTAAGGTTTTCTTGGCAAATAAGAGTTGTTTATCACATTTTATAAAGTTCAACGTAAATTTCATGACTCAGTTTTCTTAATTTATGCTAATTTGATGACGTCATCGGTCAAAATATAAGATGGCGGCTGATATTAACTAGATGATGTCGTAATGTCGTCATATAACATGAAAATGGCACAAAAGTTGTTACAATAATTTTGGCTTACATATACATCATTCTCTGAAAATTTCGTCATCCTACAATAACTAATTTAGGTGTGCGTCGCAAAAATGTGTTTAAAAAATGCTGGGGTCAGTTTTGACCCCACTGGACCATGCATAAATTTTCTAGGATAACTTAATCAACAATGAGCCGATCTCGATAAAACCTTCAAGAAGTTATAAGACATATATACAAACAAACTCCTGGAAGGAAAATTGTTTTCGACCAGAAATGACATAATGGCACACATTGATAGTGGTTTGAGGGTTAAAGAATGCACTCGCTTTTTTCTCCCGGAACCTGTGTGTATGTAATTGCCGTGTCAGTAATATGTAAAGCATAATTATAAGGTTTGGGGAAAATCATCTGTTTTTTTTTTTCAGAACCTGTGTGTCAGCAATGCCGTGACTGTAATATTAAAATATCACTGATTGAATAAAATCTTTCTATTTTGAGAACCTGTGTGTTTGTAATTACCGTGGCAGTAAAATGTAAAGGGTAAGGTTTGAAGAAAATCCTCTTTTTTTCGGAACCTGTGTGACTGTAATTGCCGTGACTGTAAGATTAACCCTCAAGCACCCGACCTTTTTTTGCGACTAAAATGACCGAGTGGGGTCCAAACGGACCCCAACATGTTTTGTTCATAAAATCTCAGTACAATTTCTTATCGGCGATCATTGTATGGTTTTATTGGTTTTATCGGTTTTATTTAATGATTTTATTGCTAGATCAAACTTGTTTATTAATATCATTAACATCCTGTGTAATTTTAAGTCACATTTCAAATCAAATACTCATAATTTATGCTAATTTGATGACGTCATGGGTCAAAATCCAAGATGGCGGACGTCATTTCAACGATAAATACATG
>NC_049979.1:30011010-30012496 GCF_000003815.2 Branchiostoma floridae
TTTTGCTAAATCCCGTCAAAATCTTTTATTTTCTTACAAAACACAATCACTTGATCATTTTAAGTCCATTTCTATTGGGTTTTGGGTTTATATGTGGAAAAAGTCGTATTTTAGAAAACTGAAGCTTGTCGATCCAAGATGGCGGACAAATTTCGTCATTTTCTGACGTCATATAGACGTCAGTGTCGTCGTCATTGGCAACAAAAGTCTTGGCAGACTTAGACACTAATAAGATAAGCTTTATAGTCATCATTTTGTTCAATACATATATGTATACCGGAAATTTCATATTTTGACGATTTTAGCCCAAAATATTACATTATGACGTCATAATTACGTCATATTACGTCATAACGATACCAAAAATACAGGAAATATAAATCTTTACTAGTACATCATTCCCTCCAAATTTTCTGATCATAACCGAAGCCGTTTTGAAATTACGAAGGGGGGGGGGTCAAAAGGGCCCCCCCTTGGTCCCAGGAATCCCCAAAAAGCCTGGTCTAGATAGGGTTAAGGTTTAGAGAAAATCACCTGTTTCTTCTCTTGACTCATGTGTGCTTGTAATAGCCGTGTCATAAAGATAGAAAGTGTAACGTTTTGGAAAAATCCTTCGTTTTTTCGGAACTTGTATGTTTGTAATATCGGTGACTGTAAGATTAAAAGAGTAATGTGTGTATAAAATCCACCCTTTTTGTAGAAACCTTTGTGTTTCTAAAACCCGCGTGTAAAAGATTTAAAATGGTAGTAATTGTATAAATTCCTTCGTTTTTCTCGGAACCTGTGTGTATGTAAAAGCCGTGTCTGTAAAATGTATGATGCAAGGTTTGAAGGAACTCCTCCTTTTTGTTGTTGTAGCAGGTGTGTTTGTAAAAGCCGCCTGTGTGATATGTAAGTTGTAATGTTTGGGGAAATTCCCCTTTTTCTCTCTCGGAACCTGTGTATTTGTAAATTCCGCGACTTAAGGCGTAAAGTGCAAGGTTTGATGAAAATCCTCTGTTTTTTGTCTTTGAACCTGTGTGTTTGTAAGAGCTGAGTCCGTAAGATGTAAATTGTAAGGTTTGCAGAAAAAAAGTGTAATGTTCGGAGGAAATCCTATTTTTTTTTTCTTTTTCTCGGAACCTGTGTGTTCGTTAAAGCCATGTCTGTAAGACAAAAAAGTAAGGTTTCTAGAAACCCTCTATTTTTTGTCTTTGAACCTGTGTGTTTGTAAGAGCTGAGTCCGTAAGATGTAAATTGTAAGGTTTGCAGAAAAAAAGTGTAATGTTCGGAGGAAATCCTATTATTTTTTTCTTTTTCTCGAAACCTGTGTGTTCGTTAAAGCCATGTCTGTAAGACAAAAAAAGTAAGGTTTCTAGAAACCCTCTGGTTTTTTTTTTGCAACCTGTTTGTTTGTAAAACGCCGTGTCTTTTAAAAGTAAAGTGTTAGGTATAGAGAAAATCATCTCCCCTAGCTAATGTTCTCCTGTAGTTTAGATTCCGCCAT
>NC_049979.1:30015938-30018584 GCF_000003815.2 Branchiostoma floridae
TTGTAGAGCTGAGTCCGTAAGATGTAAATTGTAAGGTTTGCAGAAAAAAAGTGTAATGTTCGGAGGAAATCCTATTATTTTTTTCTTTTTCTCGAAACCTGTGTGTTCGTTAAAGCCATGTCTGTAAGACAAAAAAAGTAAGGTTTCTAGAAACCCTCTGGTTTTTTTTTTGCAACCTGTTTGTTTGTAAAAGCCGTGTCTTTTAAAAGTAAAGTGTTAGGTATAGAGAAAATCATCTCCCCTAGCTAATTGTTCTCCTGTAGTTTAGATATCCGCCATTTTGGATTATCAATCTTAACCCTTAAGCACCCGACCTTTTTTTGCGACTAAAATGACCGAGTGGGACCCCAAAATGGTTTGTGCATAAAATCTCAGTACCATCTTTTATCGGCGATCATTGTTTAGACATTGTTTCGTCAATGTAAGAGAAAGATTTTGAAATTCAAGGTGTTGCTAATTCCAACTCATTATCATAATTTATGCAAAAGTTCAGAAGGGCCAAATTTTGCACTAAATCTATACTGACCAGATAGGAGAATTTTGAGGCCCTCAGCAACATTTATGTCGCATAACTCATGAACGGCTAGAGCTAAAGCTACGAAACTTTGTATTTTATCACAAAATATTGTTTGCAAAATCTTTTTGATCCATAAAGTAAGTTTATCATTTTTTTGGGTTGCTATGGCAACCATATTCTAACAGGCATATTTTTGCCAAAATTTGACAATTTCAACAAGGTTTTTTTGGTAAACTACACCTGTTTTCTGACAATAAAAATCTATGCAATTCAATGTAATTTTCATGACTTAAAATTTATAATTTATGCTAATTTCATGACGTCATTGGTCAAAATCCAAGATGGCCGCCCTTATTAGGCAAATTACGACATAATGTCGTCAAATTACATGTTGATGACAGAGGATTTTTTTCTGAGGATATAGGTTTATATTCTTATTATTGTCTAAAAGTGTGGTAGTCATACTATAAGTGGTTAAGGAGTTAGCCTCCAAAGTTTGTTTTAAAAACTGCACATTTTTGCTGGGGTCCGTTTGGACCCCAAAGGGACTGAACACAAACTTTCTTTATAATTTCCACATTATTGTATCAATCTTTGCGAAAACTTAGGAGAAGGTATAAGACATATTGACTGACAAAGTCACGAAAGGATTCCGATCAAAAATGTTCAAATGGCACTTCAAAATGTACGCCTGGAGTCCAAATGGACCCCACTCGGGTGTTTGAGGGATAACTTATAGCCGTGTCTGTAAGATGTAAAGTGCAACTCTTTTTGTTCTCCGAGCGTATGTGTTTGTAATAGCGTGTCTGTAAAGTGTCAATTGTAAGGTTCGGATAAAATTCATGTAAGGATTGTCCATGGGGTAAGCAAAAACAAAATGGCAGCGTAAAAGCCGTGTCTGTAAGCTTTAAGTGCAATGTTTGGAGGAAATCCTCCGTTTTTTTCTCTCTCACAGCCTGTGTGTCTGGAACAGTTGATAAAAAGTAATGTTTAAAAAAAATCCTCTTTTTTCGGAACCTGTGTGTTTATAATAGCCGTGTCTGTAGGATTGTAAGTGTAAGGTTGGGATAAATTACTCTGTTTTTTTAGTGGGACCGCGTAGCACAGTGGTATCGTGTTCGCCTCGGAACCGAAAGGTTGCGGGTTCGAATCCGACTGCCATGTTACCGATCTTGCGCCCTTGGGAAACACGGTTTTCCTCACTTTACTCAGGTTAAAATAAATACCTAGCTTCGGCTTGGGCAGTCCCTAGGATAGGACGTTAAATGGAGGTCCCAAGTATGGGGAGAGCCACACCCCATGCCCGTTAAGAAACCACACACGTGCGATGGTGCGGTATGTGTTGGTGCAAATTCTTCTGTTGGGAGTTGGTGGTTCACTTCAAATCAGCCGGATGGAGACCTGCGAACCTCTGTCTTGTATCAGCCACGTGGTGATTTACATCATTCAACCGGACGGGAGACCTGGCGCATTCCCGTCTTGTAATTAGCCAGCAAAAGGGTAATACTATGTCACCCCGTAAGTGGCGGTATAACCCCGTCGTGTGTAAACATGTTCGAACATGTGCGATCACGTCGACCGATGATGATGATGATGATGATGACTCCATTTTTTAACCTGATGTTTGCAATAGCCGTGACTGTAAGATTTAAAGAGGTAATGTGTGAATAAAATCCTCATTTCTTGTGGGAACCTGTGTGTTATGAAAAGCCGTGTCTGTAAAATGTAAAGTGTAAAATTTGGAGATATTCCCCTTTTTTTCTCCAGGAACCTGCGTATTTGTAAAAGGTGTGAATTTAAGTCGTTAAGTGTAAAGCTTTTAAAAAAAATCCTCTGTTTTTCTCTTGGAACCTGTGTGTTTGTAACAGCCGTGTCTGTAAGATAGAAAGTGAAGGTTTGGAGTAAATTCTCCGGGTCTTTTTCTCGGAAACTTTGTGTTTCTAATAGCCATGTCTGTTAGATATAAAGTGTAAGGTTCGGAGAAAGTCCTCTTTTTTTTTCAGAACCTGTGTGTTTGTATTAGCCATGTCTGTAAGATGTAAGGTGCAAGGTTTGGAGAAAATCCTCTGTTTTTCCCTCGGTCAGATCCTGCGTGTTTGTAAAAGCCGTCACAGTAAGATGGTAAATGT